>NC_066555.1:1492097-1504597 GCF_024679095.1 Eriocheir sinensis
GCTTTACAATGTTCAAATGAAATCTTTTTCCTCCTACTTCGCTTTTTCTTGACCTTCCTCCTCCTCCTCCTCCTCCTCCTTGCAGAAGTTGAATATATCTCAAGGCGGCGAAATATTATTGACAAATTTATTCTTTTCATTAGTAAGTAATATAGATGAAGGGCGAGGGTGTGAAGAAGGGGAGGAAGGGGAAGAGGAAGGGAGGAAGGGAGGGAAGGAAGGGAGGACGGGAGACGTGAAGTGGATGAAAGGTAGGAGGGATGGAGGAAGGAAGGGAGAGAAAGGAAGGGATAGAATAAAGGGAGGAGTTGAGGAAGATGTGAAGAAGCGGAAGAAGAGGGAGAGAAGAGAAGGGAGGAATGGAGGAAAGTCTGAAGGAGATGAAGAGAAGGAACGAGGGAGGAAGAGAAGATAAGGGAAGGGAGGAAAGGAAGAGAAGGAAAGGAGAAAAGGAAGGGAGGAGGGGGAGATAAGGAAGGTGTGAAGAAGGGGATGGAGAGAAGAAGAGGGAAGAGAAGGAAAGGAGGGAAGGAGAGAAGGGAAAGAAGAAAGGAGTAAAGAAGGAGGGAAGAAGTTAAAAGATAAGGGAGAAAGGGAGAGGATAAAGGAGAGGAGAGGGAGAAAGGGAGAATAAGGGTAATAGGGAGGAAAGAAGATAAGGAAGTAAGGGAGATAAGATGAGTAGATAAAGTAGATAGGAAATAAATAAAACAAGATAAACAAGAGATAAAAGGAAGAGGAAGGAAGGGAAGGAAGGGAAGAGAGGGGAAGAAAGGGAGGGTTAAGGGAGGGAGAGAGGGAGGGAGGGAGGTAATGAAAGGGTTAGGAAGGTGAGGGTAAGGTGGGCTATCTATATCCTTGTTCTCTCTCTCTCTGCTATATTTTCATGTATGAGAGAGAGAGAGAGAGAGAGAGAGAGAGAGAGAGAGAGAGAGAGAGAGAGAGAGAGAGAGAGAGAGAGAGAGAGAGAGAGAGAGAGAAGGTGCATGTATTATATTTATTGACTTAAACGAGAGATTGAAAAGTTGAAACGTGTGTGTGTGTTTGTGTGTGTGTGTGTGTGTGTGTGTGTGTGTGTGTGTGTGTGTGTGTGTGTGACTCGAAAAGGAAAAATCAAATTAAAAGAAACATTTATTATATGTAAAGCGAAACACACACACACACACACACACACACACACACACACACACACACACACACACACACACACACACACACACACACACTCCCTCTCAATATATCACAGTAATGGTTATATAAATTGAGTCTCTTCTCCCTTCCTTTACTTCCTCTTCCCCTAATGATTTACCTTTCCTTCCCTTTACCTTTTCCTTCCCTTTCCTTTCTATTTCCTTTTCTTTTCCTTTCTTTCCTGTCTCCTTTTTCCCCTGTTCTGTTTCCCTTCACGTCTTTTCCTTTCCTTTCGTTTCGTTTCCTTTCCTTTCCTTCCTCTATTCCTTTCCTTTCCCTTTCTGTTCTGTTCATACCTTTCCTTTTCATCTGCCTATTTTTTTCTCATCCAACCATTTTTTTCTTTTTATTTCTTCCCATTCTGTACATACCTTTGCTTTTCCTTCCCTTTTCTTTCCTCCTTTTCCATGTACGTTCCTTTTCTCTCCTTTGCTTTTTCATCCTTCCCCCTCCTTTCGATCCCATCCTCCCCCATCCCTTCCATTCTTTCCTTCCCTTCCCTTTTCTCCCCTCTCTCTCCTTCCCTTCCCTTCCCTTCCCTTCCCTTCCTTTCCCTTCCCTTCCCTTCCCTTCCCATCCCTTCCCTTCCCATCACTTCCCTTCCCTTCCCTTCCCTTCCCTTCCCTTCCCTTCCCTTCCCTTCCCTTCCCTTCCCTTCCCTTCCCTTCCCCTCCTTTCCCTTCCATTACCATTCCTTCCCTTCCCTTCCTTGCCTTCTCTTCCCTTCCTTTCCCTTTCCTTCCCTTCTCTTCCTACTCAATCCCTTCCCTGCCATTCCCTTCCCTTCCTTCCCTTCCCTTCCATTCCATTCCCTTCCCTTCCTTCCCTTCCCTTCCCTTCCCATCCCTTCCCTTCCCATCCCTTCCCTTCCCTTCCCTTCCCTTCCCTTCCCTTCCTTTCCCTTCCCTTCCCTTCCCTTCCCTTCCCTTCCTTCCCTTCCCTTCCCTTCCCTTCCCTTCCCTTCCCTTCCTTCCCTTCCCTTCCCTTCCCTTCCTTCCCTCCCCTTCCCATTCCTTCCCTTCCCTTCCCTTTCCTTCCTTCCCTTCCCTTCCTTCCCTCCCCTTCCCATTCCTTCCCTTCCCTTCCCTTCCCTTCCCTTCCCTTCCCTTCCCTTCCCTTCATGCTCACACACCTGTTTCTCCTTCTCCTCACCAAGTTTTTCTCACTCTTCTTGCTCATAAATATCACCCCTTCCCCTCCCCTTCCCTCCCTTCCCTACCTTCCTTCCTTCTCCTTCCCCTTCAAGACCAGTCCTCAAGCCCCCACGCCCTTTACCATGGTGACCGTGGACAAATCCCTCTTCCCTTCCCTCCCCTTCCCTTCCCTTCCCTTCCCTTCTCTCCCCTTCCCTCCCCTTCCCCCCATTAATTTTCCCAGTACTACCCATTCAATATGCAAATTAGGGACTTGAAAATTATTGGCAGTGATTTCGAGAGAGAGAGAGAGAGAGAGAGAGAGAGAGAGAGAGAGAGAGAGAGAGAGAGAGAGAGAGAGAGAGAGAGAGAGAGAGAGAGCATAAGAACAAAAGAACCTAAGAACGTAAGGAGTCTTCAAGAGGGGTTGGCCTATACAAGGCAGCTCCTGTACACTCAACCCCACCTTACCTCACCATCCATGGCTTTATCTAACCTCTTCTTGAATGTATCTATGGTATTGGCACCCACAACATGGCTCCCAAGCCTGTTCCATTCGTCCACCACTCTATTGGTGAACCAATTCTTGCTTGTGTCTGAATTATTATTATTATTATTATTATTATTATTATTATTATTATTATTATTATTATTATTATTATTATTATTATTATTATTATTATTATTATTATTATTATTATTATTATTATTATTATTATTATTATTATTACCATTATTGTTTGTTTGTTTGTTTGTGTGTGTGTGTGTGTGTGTGTGTGTGTGTGTGTGTGTGTGTGTGTGTGTGAGTGTGTGTGTGTGTGTCCCTTTGTCCCGTTCCGCTGTAGAGACTTATTTTTTTTTCTTCAGTGACCAGGACCACTTTTTTGAGAAGGGGAAGGAAGGCGGAGGAGGAGGGGGAGGTGGGAGGGGGAAGGGGGGAGGGGAGCAGTTGATAGGGGGTGGCAGGAGAGAAACTGAGAAGGGGGCAATGGAAGATGGAGAACGGTGATAGGGGGGGAGGAGGAGGAGGAGGAGGAGGGATAGAAGAGGAAGGCTGGGAAGAGAGGAAGAAGGAAGTGAAGGAGTATGAGTTAGAAGAGAGAGAGGGGTGGAGGGAGAGGAGGAAGGTGAAGAGAAGTAGTGGAAGGAAATGGAGGCAGAGGAGGAAAAACGAAGGAAGGAAGGAAAAGAAGAGAAGGGAAGAGAAGAAAAGGGATTGGAGGAGATGGAAAGGGAAGGGAAGGGAAGGGAAGGGAAGGGAAGGGAAGGGGTTGGAGGAGATGGAAAGGGAAGGGAAGGGAAGGGAAGGGAAGGAAAGGAAAAGGGAGACTGGTGGAGGTAATAGTAGTAGTAGTAGTAGTAGTAGTAGTAGTAGTAGTAGTAGTAGTAGTAGTTATTGGAAGTATTTATTATCCTTAACTAACAATGATTATTATATACTTTTCTTTTTTTTCTTCTTGTTCTTTTGATTCATCTCCTTCTTTTTCTCCTTCTTCTTTTTTCTTCTTCTTCTTCTTCTTCTTCTTCTTCTTCTTCTTCTTCTTCTTCTTATTTTGGTTTTTCCCTTTCTTGTACTCATTATTATCATCATCATCATCATCACCATTATCATCATCACCACCTTCAACATCACAACCCCCTCCTCACGCCCGTCACTGTGCATCGTTTCCACACAAAACCTTCCCCTGTCAGCTTAATATATTCCCCCGTCTCCCTGTTTACATATTCCCGCATCCTTGTGTCTCCCCGGGCATTCTCCCCTCAAGTAACTTTGTCTTGTTTTCCCCCGCAGCGGGAAGCCCCCAGTGGTGATGCAACGCTCCCGACGTCACGGCCCACGACCCTTCCCGGCGACACACACATACGCACACACACACCTGACCTCGCGTGGCCCTGTGAGTGTTATGTTACGTTCTTGTGCATGCATTGACCCCGCTGACCTTACTGAGCGCGGGTGTTCATTGTTTTCTATTTATACTCGTGTGGTAAGAGAGCCGGGTAGGACACGTAGTAATGGGTTTGAATTGGAGTCAGATTCAACAAGGACATAGGCAAGAGATGGGTCACCAACAGAGCGGTGGATGAGCGAAACAGGCTTGGCAGTCATGTTAGGTAGGGTTAAGTTCACAGGAGCCGCCTTGTATAGACCTACCGGCCACTTGTAGACTCCTTACGTTCTTATGTTCTTATGTTCTTGTGCTAATTGGATGTGGGGTGAGGACGGAGGCCACGCTCACCCTACCATTTTTTTTTTTTTTGTGTTTGTTTTTACGTCTACGCCTATAGCGCCGGTACTTGCTTGAGGGGCCTGGATGGTGTTTGGCCCCAGCCCGTCATGGCGCAGGCAAGTGTTTATAGTGGCGCCATCTTCAGGTGTTATTCAGGTGTTCTTTGTTCCCCTACTTCTGTGCTAATGGGACGGAGATGAGTACCAGGCCGCGCGCAGGTGTGTTTCTGCCAACGATTTTACCTGACCTTCCTATTCCCCTTTGAGTGTGTGTTCATGGCAGATTGTCAAGAGGAGAGTATCAAGACTCTACTCTATTTAGGAGCAGTAAGTAGCGGGCTTTTTTTTTTCATTATTGTTTTCTTTTTTTACGCCCTTGCACTGTCCCCTCTGCTGTAAAAGAAATAAAGAAAAAAAAGACAGCTCTCCACCCGAAATTGACCTCTCTATTGGGGACTCTTTACTTTCATCTTTCATAGGAGGAGCGATTAGCGGGTCTTTTATTTATTTATTTATTTTTTTACAACAGAGGAGTCAGTTCAAGGGCATAAAAAAAGGTACCAAATGTGAAAAAATAAAGTCCGCTACTCACTGCTCCTAACTACACCTAACTCCTTACTACACTTTATTTTCTTTATTGCCCTTGAATCGCTTCCTTTCCTGTAACAAAAAAATCACGTATCGTTTCCGTTCGTTTCCTGTTTTCTTTTCCCTCTTTCTTTCAACAGTATTCATGCGAGGGTTCAGAGGTGTTGTTTCCGCTCGTTTCCTGTGTTTTTCTGTTCCATCTTTCTTTAACAGTATTCATGCGAGGGTTCAGAGGCGTTGTTTCCCCTCGTTTCCTGTGTTTTTCTTTTCCCTCTTTCTTTAACAGTATTCATGCGAGGGTTCAGAGGTGTTGTTTCCCCTCGTTTCCTGTGTTTTTCTTTTCCATCTTTCTTTAACAGTATTCATGCGAGGGTTCAGAGGTGTGTTTCCCCTCGTTTCCTGTGTTTTTCTGTTCCATCTTTCTTTAACAGTATTCATGCGAGGGTTCAGAGGTGTTGTTTCCCCTCGTTTCCTGTGTTTTTCTGTTCCATCTTTCTTTAACAGTATTCATGCGAGGGTTCAGAGGTGTTGTTTCCGCTCCTTTCCTGTGTTTTTCTGTTCCATCTTTCTTTAACAGTATTCATGCGAGGGTTCAGAGGCGTTGTTTCCCCTCGTTTCCTGTGTTTTTCTTTTCCCTTTTTCTTTCAACAGTATTCATGCGAGGGTTCAGAGGTGTTGTTTCCCCTCGTTTCCTGTGTTTTTCTGTTCCATCTTTCTTTAACAGTATTCATGCGAGGGTTCAGAGGTGTTGTTTCCGCTCGTTTCCTGTGTTTTTCTGTTCCATCTTTCTTTAACAGTATTCATGCGAAGGTTCAGAGGCGTTGTTTCCGCTCTTTCTTATTTTCTTTCTCCTTCCTTGAACCGCATTTGTGTCAGAGTTTCAAAGTTCATGTGTTTTTCTTTCCGTTCCCTTCTCTGTTTTTTTTTTCCTCCTTCTTGAAACAATTCATGGCAAACTTCACTCGTTTTCTTTCCGCTCGTTCCCCATTTTTTCCTTCCTTCTTTTTCTTTTATCAGTCTTATAGTAAAAGTCTGGGGTGGAATTGGTTAAGATTCCCATTTTCTTTTATCATTCGTGAGAAGAAAACGGAACTTATCTATGTAGTGTGGTGGAATTGCTTACGCTTCCCATTTTTTTTTCATTCGTGGGAAGAAAACGAAACCTATCTATGTAGTGTGGTGGAATTGCTTAAGATTCCCATTTTCTTTTATCATTCGTGAGAAGAAAACGGAACTTATCTATGTAGTGTGGTGGAATTGCTAAAGATTCCCATTCTTTTTTTATCATTAGTTGGAAGAAAACGGAACTTATCTATGTAGTGTGGTGGAATTGCTAAAGATTCCCATTCTTTTTTTATCATTAGTTGGAAGAAAACGGAACCTATCTATGTAGTGTGGTGGAATTGGTTACGTTTCCCATTTTTTTTTATCATTCGTGAAAGAAAACGGAACCTATCTATTTAGTGTGGTGGAATTGGTTACGTTTCCCATTTTCTTTTATCATTCGTGGGAAGAAAACGCAACCTATCTATGTAGTGTGGTGGAATTACTTAAGATTCCCATTCTTTTTTTATCATTCGTTGGAAGAAAACGGAACTTATCTATGTAGTGTGGTGGAATTACTTAAGATTCCTATTTTCTTTTATCATTCATGGAAAGAAAACGGAACTCATCTATGTAGTACTAAAGCATGCGAGGGTACAACGTGCTCCGGCGACTCCCCGCTACTGTGCTGACCCTCAGAGTGGCAGCCCAGGAGTTGTGGAAGTCACGGCTTGTCATACGGGTGTGTTTGGAAGGGACATCTTGTAGTACGGGCGTGTGTGGGGAGGGAAAGCTTGTAATACGGGCATGTTTAATTAAAAGGGACGGCTTGTAATAGGGCATGTTTGGAACGGAACGGCTTGTAATAGGGCATGTTTGGAACGGAACGGCTTGTAATACGGGCATGTTTGGAACGGAACGGCTTGTAATACGGGCATGTTTGGAACGGAACGGCTTGTAATACGGGCATGTTTGGAACGGAACGGCTTGTAATACGGGCATGTTTGGAACGGAACGGCTTGTAATAGGGCATGTTTGGAACGGAACGGCTTGTAATACGGGCATGTTTGGAACGGAACGGCTTGTAATACGGCCTTTTTGGTACGGAACGGCTTTTTATACGGGCATGTTTGGAACGGAACGGCTTGTAATACGGGCATGTTTGGAACGGAACGGCTTGTAATACGGGCATGTTTGGAACGGAACGGCTTGTAATACGGGCTTGTTTGGAAGGCAGGGCTTGTAATACGGGCATGTTTGGAACGGAACGGCTTGTAATACGGGCATGTTTGGAACGGAACGGCTTGTAATACGGGCATGTTTGGAAGGCAGGGCTTGTAATACGGGCATGTTTGGAACGGAACGGCTTGTAATACGGGCATGTTTGGAACGGAACGGCTTGTAATACGGGCTTGTTTGGAAGGCAGGGCTTGTAATACGGGCATGTTTGGAACGGAACGGCTTGTAATACGGGCATGTTTGGAAGGCAGGGCTTGTAATACGGGCATGTTTGGAACGGAACGGCTTGTAATACGGGCATGTTTGGAAGGCAGGGCTTGTAATACGGGCATGTTTGGAACGGAACGGCTTGTAATACGGGCATGTTTGGAACGGAACGGATTGTAATACAGGCTTGTTTGGAAGGCTTGTAATACAGGCATGTTTGGAACGGAACGGCTTGTAATACGGGCATGTTTGGAACGGAACTTGTAATACAGGCATGTTTGGAATGTAATACGGGCTTGTTTGGAAGGGACGGCTTGTAATACGGGCATGTTTGGAACGGAACGGCTTGTAATACGGGCTTGTTTGGAAGGGACGGCTTGTAATACGGGCATGTTTGGAACGGAACGGCTTGTAATACGGGCTTGTTTGGAAGGGACGGCTTGTAATACGGGCATGTTTGGAACGGAACGGCTTGTAATACGGGCATGTTTGGAACGGAACGGCTTGTAATACGGGCTTGTTTGGAAGGCAGGGCTTGTAATACGGGCATGTTTGGAACGGAACGGCTTGTAATACGGGCATGTTTGGAACGGAACGGCTTGTAATACGGGCTTGTTTGGAAGGGACGGCTTGTAATACGGGCATGTTTGGAAGGCAGGGGATGTAATACGGGCGCGTGTGATACTGTCATGAGTGTGTCTCCGGGTTACACAAAGATCTCGTTACGCAAGGCGGCGGAGAGATGGTCACGTGGGTCACTCGGGCTGAAGGGACGGTGACAAGACCCGCCCCACGTGACGCCGCCCCAACTCCACCCATAACCCCCCCCCCACACCCACCCACACACACACACCACTCCGATAACACACACGTGGTTCCGATAGCTTAGTACCTTGAGATCGACTATAATGGGCTGACTAACTGGGCTGACGAGTATTTGCTGGCGATTATTAGTCCTGCACGTGATCAGTCCGTGGCCGTGGTCGTAAGCACACTGATTCACCTGTCCGCCAAAAAAATAGATAGGTTGATAGATAGATAGATAGGGACAGTGGGGTAGAGGGTAAAGGTCGCCAGGGTAGCAGCTTGTCGCCTTGTCAAAGTGTTAAACGCCGTATCGATGACGTGTGGACCTCGCTTACTCCTATTTTTTTTTCTCTTCAATAGCGCGAGATGGAGTGTGTGTGTGTGCTTGTATGTGTGTGTGTGTGTGTGTGTGTGTGTGTGTGTGTGTGTGTGTGTGAAGGGTAACTCTTTTATGTTCAATCTCTTGCCTTCTCGTTTATACATTTTATCTCTTTGCATCCTCGTTCTTCTTCCCTCTCATCCTCATTATCATATCTTCTGCAATATCTATTTTCTTTTATCCTGCATCATCGTTTTTCTCGTCTGCTTTGCATCCTCGTCTTTCTCACCGGCTTGTTCATATATCCATTTCTTAAGTATTTCTCACTCTTGGTTTTATATATATCTTAGGGGCGCTAAGTATGTGTGTGACAGTGCTCGGTAAGGTGAGGTAAAGGGAGGAGAGAGATGGACACTAAGAGATGGGTGTGAAGCTTGGGTGTGTATGGGTGTGCACGGGAAGGGAAGGGAAGGGAAGGGAAGGGAAGGGAAGAGATGGTATCGGAAGAGAAGGGAAGGCAAGGGACGGTAAGAAAAAAGGTGTGAAGGAAAGGGAAGGGAAAGGAAAGGAAGGGATGGGAAGGAAAGGGAAGTGAAGGGAAAGGAATGAAATGAAATGAATGGGAAGGGAAGGGAAGAGAAGGGAAGGGAAGGGAAGGGAAGGAAAGGGAAGGGAAGGGAAGGGGAGGGAAGGGAAAGAAAAGGGAAGAGAGAATAGAATAGAATAGAAAAGAAAAGAGAAGAGAAGGGAAGGGAAGGGAAGAAAAGGGAAGGAAAGGAAAGGTAAGGTAAGGGAAACTAAGGAAAGGAAAAGGAAGAGGAGGGAAGGGAAAGAAAAAGGAAGAGAGAGAAGAATAGAATAGAAAAGAAAAGAGAAGGGAAGGGAAGGGAAGGTAAGGTAAGGAAAACGAAGGAAAGGAAAGAGAAGGGGAGGGAAGGGAAAGAAAAGGGAAGAGAGAAGAGAATAGCAGAGAAAAGAAAAGAGAAGAGAAGAGAAAGGAAGGGAAGGGAAGGGAAGGAAAGGAAAGGGAAGGGGAGGGAAGGGAAAGAAAATGGAAGAGAGAGGAGGATAAAAGAGAAAAGAAAAGAGAAGGGAATGGAACGAAAGGGAAGGGAAGGGAAGGAAAGGAAAGGAATGGGCAATGATGGATGCATAGGTTGGGTATTTTTTGCAGTGGAGGGCATGCTAAAGGGCGGGTAGGAATGGGCATTAAGAGACGGGTGCATAGCGGGCGTGCCGGCGGGGTGCAAGCGGCTGGCTGGAGGCGGGTCACGGGTCCTTCATCCATCAGAGGCCGGGAACCAACGTGACGGGAGGGAACCCACCACCTGACGGGAACTAATAGACTCAAGACAGACTCAGGGGCGAAGCACAGATATTGACAAGGCTTTCGAAGGAGATTTGTGGCATTTCCAGGGGTAGTTGTTTTAGCCTGGTGGTAGTCTGACCCTTCTTCTGTGCCATGAACCTACAAGAACACTCATGATTACTCGGTTGATCTCCTTTCTGACCTTTGGAAATAGTTGATATGAGAAGCGGAAGCGTTTAAGAATATCAACCTCAGACCCATATTCTCAGACCCTCTCGATTCTCACAACTATTTCCAAAGCCACTGTTGTTTGGGATGTTGTCTGGACTTGTATAAATTGGATAGCGGATTCTTTACAGGTGCAGCGAGTAGCGGGCTTTTTTTTATTATTGTTTTCTTTTGTTTTGTGCCCTTGTGCTGTCTCCTTTGCTGTTAAAAAAATGGATACTCTAAAGTTCATTGCCCATTCATTTACCTTTCCTTCCCTTCCTTCCATTTCATTCTGTTCTCTTTTCTCTTTTCTTTTCTCTTCTATTCTTTTCTACCTTTGCGTTTCTTTCCCTCCCCTTCCCTTCCCTTCCCTTCCCTTCCCTTCCCTTTCTTTTCCTTCCCTTCCTTCACTGGGGAACAAACAGAAAAATAACGTGTACTTGCTAACTGATACAAGACGAGCGTGAACTGGTCTGAGAGGCAATGAGAGACAAGCTATTGACACTATAGAACTAACGTTGCTCACCATAGGATAAACGTTTGTCTGCAGCCCAAAACTAGCATTACGTACAGCCACAAAGAAGAGCAGACGGGTTCTCATCTGTGTGTTTTAAAGTCCACGGTACAGAAGTCTTGTCCAACCATCACTAGGCTGAAAACAAACCCAACGGAAGCCTTCTTAAATGTAGGTGAACTTATGAACTGTCTCCTTTGTTGTGGAAAAAAAAAAGTGTGTAGGCCCGTGAGTGTTTGAGAATATGGGCGTCAAAGAAAGACCGAGAGAGTGGGATGGAGGCGAAGAGCTGAAGACAAAACCGGCGACAGAACAGGAGGGACGCGCCACTGACAGGTACTAATGGGCGGAATAGCAAACAGAATCGTCGTTTATTGCCGTCATTAAACATCGGTAGGTTCCACACGGTATTCCGCCCTCGCTAGATATCCCTTACTTCACAGCCATTTCCTTTTCCCTTGAGCTGTTGACGGCGAACTGTAAGATAGGAAATAAGTAGAACGATGTAGCTATTAGCCCGTATAAGTGATTCATGGAAAGCTTAATGGGATATGAAGGTAGAAGAGAATAAAAGAGACGAGAAGAGAAAAGAGAAGATAAGAGAATGAAAGGGAAGGGAGGGAAGGAAAGGTAAGGTAAGGTAAGGAAACGGAAGGAAAGGGGAGGGAAGGGACGGTAGAAGAGAATAAAAGAGAAAATAAAAGAGAAGAGGAGAAAGAAGAGAAGAGAAGGAAAGGTAAAGGAATGGGGAATGAACTTTGAATTCATTGCTTGTCTATCTGATCTATATAACTTAATGAGATATGCCTTATTGATCTTGCTAATCCCAAAAGTTCCCTTACACACCATACCTTTCAGTGGGACAAGCTAATTATATGTGGGATTCTGTTGCCATTAACCCGTAGAAGAGGTTAATGGAAAGCTTGTAAGGAATGGGATATGCCTCATTGATCTAGCTAATCCCAAAAGTTCCCTTACACACAATACCTTTCAGTGGAACAAGCTAAATATATGTGGGATAATGTAGCTTTTAACCCGTGATAGTGGTTCATGGAAAGCTTGTAAGGAATGGGATATGCCTTATTGATCTTGCTAATCCCAAAAGTTCCCTTACACACCATACCTTTCAGTGGAACAAGCTAATTATATGTGGGATTCTGTTGCCATTAACCCGTAGAAGAGGTTCATGGAATGCTTGTAAAGGAATGGGATATGCCTTATTGATCTTGCTAATCCCACAAGTTCCCTTACCCACGATACCTTTCAGTAGAACAAGCTAATTATATGTGAGATGTAGTAGCTACCAATCCATAGAAGAGGTTTGTAGTAGAATGCTTGTAGGGATTGGGGTATGTGTTACTGTTCTAGCTAATCCCAAAAGTTCTCTTACACACGATATCTTTCAGTTGAACAAGCTAATACCAATCCAAATGTTCTCCTTACCCACGATACCTTTCAGTAGAACAAGATAATCCTAATTCAAAGGTTCTCTCACACACGACATCTTTCAGCAGAACAAGATAATCCTAATCCAAATGTTCTTCTTACACACGGGTTTTTTTACTTGAACAGGCTAATGTATTGTATCTGAATCCTTCCTTACCCACACAAGACATCATTCCAGTAACACAAAACAACTTATACTAACACAACACTCCTCACCCTCTTATGTATAACCCCTGATGCATTTATAAGCCCTCGTAAACACTTCA
>NC_066555.1:1509597-1549597 GCF_024679095.1 Eriocheir sinensis
CCCTTCCATCTTCTTCCCTTTCCTCCTTTTCTTTCTCCTTCGTTTTCTTTTATTTCCTCTTGTCATCTCTTCTCTTCCTCTCTTCTATTCCATTTTCCTTCCTTCCCTCTTTTTCGTTGAGAGAGAGAGAGAGAGAGAGAGAGAGAGAGAGAGAGAGAGAGAGAGAGAGAGAGAGAGAGAGAGAGAGAGAGAGAGAGAGAGAGAGAGAGAGAGAGAGAGAGAGAGAGAGAGAGAGAGAGAGAGAGAGAGAGAACCAATGATTATCACGCCATTATCACAAACACAAATCAAAACAAAAAATATATATTGTAATTGCAAGTGTGTGTGTGTGTGTGTGTGTGTGTGTGTGTGTGTGTGTGTGTGTGTGTGTGTGTGTGTGTGTGTGTGTGTGTGACTGGCTGCCCTTGGAGGGATGGGAGGGAGGGGGGAGGGGGGGAGGTAAGTGGTTGAATAGGGAAGGGAAGGAGAAGGATAGGTAGGAAGAGGAGGAGGAGGAGGAAGAGGAGGAGGAGGAGGAGGAACAGGAGGAACCCCCGATTAATACCTGGTACCCATTCACTGCTGGGTGGACAGGGGCGTAGGGTATCGGTCTATCTGAAAAGTGCTGGCGTTGTGTCTTGGAGGAAGCAGATTCAAGTCTCGCCCGCCGCTGCAACTCGACAATGTTCAATCATCGCCGAGAGACCCAAGACTACCCTCACGCTGTCCTGATGGTGCCTCTCTAAACGCTTGCCTGCGCCATAACGGGCTGGAACCGACCACCAGGCCCCACAAAGAAAGCCTACCGGCGCCGCAGGATAAAACGCAAAAAAATAATAATAATAGTTGTAGTAGCAGTGTAGTTTATACTTTCTGTGAGACTCCTGGTGTTTATCTTTTTATTCTTCTTAAAGATCAGAAGTTACTATCCGGCATTAAGGGCAAAGGCGGTTAGTCTCTTCCTTAAAAAGTGTATCGGCAAGGCTGGTTCTCACGTGGGGCCTGAGTGTTTTTTGGGGGGAGGGAGGAGGAGGAAGAGGAGGAGGAGGAGGAGGAGGAGGGGAGGGTTGAGAATGGGGAGGCGAGGAGAGAAAGAAGTAGATGGGGAAGAGGGGAAAGGGGAAGGGGATGAGTAAGAAGTAAGAAGGGAAGGAAATGAGTAAAGAGGGACAGTGGATGGGGAAGGAGAGAGGGGGAGGCTCGGGGGAGGGGGAGGTGGGGAAGAAGAGTGGGGGATGGGTAAGGGGGTGGAGGAAGGCTGGGGGAGGAGTGGGAGAGGAGGGGAGAGAGGGAAAGGGAATGGGTAAGGAGGTTTAGGGAGGGGGAGGAGGGGGGGGGTTAGGAGGGGGTTAGATTAGTTAAGCATAATCATTTGTCTAAGCTCCTCTATATAGACTGTCGTTAAGAGCACAATGAGTTTTTTTTTATATATACTCTTTTTAAACTAGTAACACAACGTGGCATTAGTGTGTGTGTGTGTGTGTGTGTGTGTGTGTGTGTGTGTGTGTGTGTGTGTGTGTGTGTGTGTTGCCAATACCAATACTTCTTGCCTGTTTTTTTGTTGTTGTTTTAATGAATGCCACTAAAAGGTGCTTGAAGAGCTTGATAATGGCGGAGGTTAAGAAGGTTTTAGTGAGGTATTAGTGTGTGTGTGTGTCTGTGTGTGTGTGTGTGTGTGTGTGTGTGTGTGTGTGTGTGTGTGTGTGTGTGTGTGTGTGTGTTCCGTTTTTTACTCCCATTCTAATGAGGTAAACTTAATTAAACCTTTATGGCTCGCTGATTACGATATTGTTACCTGGGCGTTGAGAGGCAAGGTAAGGAACACACACACACACACACACACACACACACTGAACACAAGGTATAGATGTTAGATTGGTTTTATTTTTTCCTTCTTTTTTTCTCTCCTTTATTTCTTCCTCTTCGTTTTTTTCTTATTAGTATTTTTGTTTTTTTCTGTCTTGTTTTCTTTCTTGTTTGTGATTGGTTGTTTTGTTTTTCCTTTCCTTTTCTTTCCTTTTTTTATATTTTTTCTTCCTTTTTTTCCTCCTTTATTCCTTCTTTTTCTTCGTGTTTTCTTATCAATATTTTTGTTTTTTCTTCTGTCTTGTTTTCTTTCTTGTTTGTGATTGGTTGTTTGTTTTGGTTGACTTGATTTGGCTCCTCAGGTTGTTTGGGTTAGTCACTTGTTTGTTATGGTTGTTTAAGTTTCTTGTTGTTTACTTAGTTACTTATTTTCTTGTTCGTTTTATTTGTACTTTTCTGTTTGTTTTGTCTGCTCATTGTTTTTTTTTTTGGTTATTGATTTACTTTTCTTGCTTACTGTTTTTTTTTTGTTTTTTTTTTGGTGAAGTTTCATGTTTTGTTAGCAGGTTTTTTTTATTTTTATTATTATTATTTTTTTTTACAGCAAAGGAGACAGTTCAAGGGCGTAAAGAAAAATATTAAAAAAAAGCCCGCAATTAAAAAAAAGCCCATATTCAGTAATTCACTCACTCACTCACACACTCACTCACTCACTCACTCTCATTTATTCATCTATACAATTCTTTTTTCATTTATCCATTTATTTCTGTCTTCCTTTCTTTTTTTTTATCTCTAACCTCACTCACTCACTCACTCACTCACTCACTCTTTCATCCATCTGTATAATTATTCTTTCATTTATCCTTTTATTTCTGTCTTCCTTTCTTCTTTCTAACGTCACTCACTCACTCACTCACTCACTCACTCACTCACTCATCCATCCGTAATATATTCATTCATTCCTCTCTTCATTCATATATTTCCATCTTCGTTTCTTCTTTTTATCCATGCAACACTCCACACTCCATTACTCTTTTCTTTTAATTATTTCCAACGTTCTTTTTTGCTTTCTATCCTCACTCACTCATTCACTCTCGCATCCATCCACACATCCATTCATTCCTCTCTTCATTCATGTACTTTCATCTTCCTTTCATCTATCTTGCTATCCAACACTCAGCACTTTGCACACTGAAGTAGCCACAGTAGCATTAAGACCAGCCAGACAGAAGCACCACCACCAACACCTCGTATGTTAATCTCTATCTTTACGGCCTGTTCCCCGCTCGCTGCTGAGGCTCCGCTAAACCTGTACTCTTTCCCTCAAACACCCGGATACGCCACCTGGTTATACTTCTTGCAAGGCCCTGGAGGCGTGCTTGTGATGGTGCTGGTGTGGGCGGGTGATCTTTTTGGGATATTTGGTTTCCCTTTTGGTTTTGGTGCCTCATGTTCCTCCTACCCCGATGGAAGTTGATATGAACATTGTGGTAAATTGATAGCGCTGGGAACTGAAATCATAGAAGTGATGTTTGGTGTTCTATAAGACTAAGTGGTTTTAGTATCATAGCGAGAGATGGCTTTCAGGGTAATATAACAGAAGGTGAGCGTTGTGGTAATGGCAAACGCTGATCTCAAAATTCATAACAGGAGGTGACGTTTGTACTAAAAGAGTTGATGGTTTAAAATGCACAGCGTCATGGGGCGTTAGTATCACAGTGAGAGGCGGCTTTCAGTGTAATATAACAGGTGATGTGGAGGGTATAGCAAGCAGTTCTATTTTTCTTTACAACAAAGGAGACAGCTCAAGGGCACAAAAAAAGGAAACAATAATAAAAAAAGCCAACCACTTAGTCAGTTTTAAATGTATATCAGCAGGTGACTTGACAAGCTTTTTTTTGTGTGTGTGTATGAGCATATTAGTGTTGTGGGTGATATATATAAACGGATTTCCATAGACTTTTAATTGGCTCATTTTTATAGACGTATTTTTTTCTAATGACATACGTATTTCTGTTTGGGCCTCGCTGTTCCTCACTGGCAGTTGTCTGGGCAGCATGTGGTTGACCTTCGACCACTCGGCGACGGCTGAAAACTGTCAGTCCATAGCGGCGGGTCTTGAACTCGGGACCCCGTGCTCAGCAGACCCGCGCGGCGACCACCGGGGGGGAGGAGAGGAGAGGAGATAGAGGAATAGATGACGGAGGGCAGAGGAATTGAGAAATATAATATAGAGGAAAGGATTACTGACGATAGTAGAGGATAGAGTAATAGAGGATAAAGAATAGGGGGATAGAGGGTAGATAGATAGATACAATCTTTTTTTGTTGCCCTTGAGGTGTTTCTCTAGCTGTAAAAAAAAAAAAAAAAAGAGGAATAGAAAAATGGAAGATAGAGGAAAGGCTTAACAGGCAATAGTAGAGAATAGAGGATAGAGGGACAAAGGGTAAAAGATAGTGGAATGAAATGAAAAAAGAGTGTAGAGGAGTAGGGTAGGGTAAGGTAGGGTAAGGTATGGGTAGTAGTCAGGAAGGGTAGAAGGGAGTATGGGTATGGTAGGGTAAGGTAGGGTAGGGTATGGTAGGGTAAGGTAAGGTATGGGTAATAGAGTCAGGAAGGGTAGAAGGGAGTATGGGTCTGGTAGGGTAGGGTATGGTAGGGTAAGGTAGGGTAAGGTAAGGTATGGGTAGTAGAGTCAGGAAGGGTAGAAGGGAGTATGGGTATGGTAGGGTAAGGTAGGGTAGGGTATGGTAGGGTAAGGTAGGGTAAGGTAAGGTATGGGTAGTAGAGTCAGGAAGGGTAGAAGGGAGTATGGGTATGGTAGGGTAAGGTAGGGTAGGGTAGGGTAAGGTAAGGTAGGGTAAGGTAGGGTAAGGTAAGGTAGGGTAGGGTAAGGTAAGGTAAGGTAAGGTAGGGTAAGGTAGGGGTAGTTAAATGACAACAAAAAAATGAGAAAAAAAAACTACTAAACTGGAAATTTAGGTTTTATGAATCACATTTGTTTTCTTTGTCTCCTTTAAATATTAGTGATTATATATCTTTCTCTATTTATATATTTACTCCCTCCATCATTTTCTTTTCTTCCTTATTTTCCACATTCTCATCATACTTTCATTATTATATCTTTTTTTTTCTTTCTTATTCATAATCAATATATTTGGGTATTCAAGAATCAATTCATATATTTTTACTATGATTGTGAAGGACTGGAGGAGGAGGAGGAGGAGGAAGAGGAGGAGGAGGAAGAAGAAGTGGAAGATGATGAAGAAAAGGAAAGAGAAGACAAGAATAGATTGGTCCATTCGTTGTTTAGCTGTTGTTGTTGTTGTTGTTGTTTCCTGAATTCTTGGATACGGTTGTGGTGGTGATGGTGGTGATGGTACGAATAGTGAAGACAGTGGTAGTGATTGTGGTGGTGGTTGATGATAGCGGTGGTGGTTGTGGTGGTGCTGGCGGTGTTGGTGTTGGTGGTGGTGGTGGTGGTGGTGCTGGGGGTGTTGGTGTTGGTGGTGGTGGTTGTGGTGGTGCTGGCGCTGTTGGTGTTGGTGGTGGTGGTGGTGGTGCTGGGGGTGGTAGTTGTGGTGATGGTGGTGGTGGTGGTGCTGGGGGTGGTAGTTGTAGTGGTGGTGGTGGTGATGGTTGTGGTGGTGCTGGGGGTGGTAGTTGTGGTGGTGGTGGTTGTGGTGGTGCTGGGGGTGGTGGTTGTGGTGGTGGTGGTTGTGGTGGTGACGATCAGACTTGCACCAACAACTATCTTTCTTCTTATTCTTTTTGTCCACTATTGATGATTTGATCCTCCCATATATGTAAGTTCTTATGGCGGCGGAGAAAGAGAAAACCGTTCTTTTTTGCTACGCTTTATGGAGATGGAGGAGGAGGAGGAGGAGGAGGAGGAGGAGGAGGAAGTAGTAGTAAAAGTATTAGAAGAAGAAGAAGAAGACAACAAGGACAACAAATGAAGAAAAAAGAGAAGAAGAAGAAGAAGAAGAAGATGAAGAAGAAAAAGAAGAAGAAGAAGAAAAGGAAGAAGAAAAGAACAAGAACAAGAACATGAAGAAAAAAGAAAAGAAGAAGAAGAAGAAGAAGAAGAAGAAGCAGAAGAAGAAGATGATAAAGCAGAAAAGAAGAAGAACAAGAACAAGAAGAAGAAAAAGAAGAAGAAGAAGAAGATGATGAAGCAGAAAAGAAGAAGAACAAGAACAAGAAGAAGAAGAAAAAAGAAGAAGAAAAAGAAGAAAAAGAAGAAGAAAAAAAACCAAGAACAAAAAGAAGAACAATAACAAGAAGAATGAGGAGAAGAAGAAAAAAACACGAACAAAAAATAACATGACCAAAAAAGAGCAAGAAAAAAGAAAAAGAGGAAGAAAACAGAAGATGAAGAACAAAACAACAAAAAAACAAAACAACAAGAAAAAAAAAGAAGACATTAGCAGCAGCAGTGATGGTTGGGATAGAGGTAGAGATAGAGATAACAGTCTAATAATTTCTTCAACTCTTTTTCGTCTCCAAATTTTATACCGACAAGAAGGAGAGGGAGAAGGAGAGGGAGAAGGACCGTCTGACTGTACTAATATATTGCCGTCGCTAACTGTATACAGAAGCTCCACCTTGCAATATAGATAGACGGGAAGGGTCGCAAAAAGTACTGAAATATAGGGAGAAAAAAGTGGTAGACGAGAGAGAGAGAGAGAGAGAGAGAGAGAGAGAGAGAGAGAGAGAGAGAGAGAGAGAGAGAGAGAGAGAGAGAGAGAGAGAGAGATAATCTGTCCATCTGCTTCTAACTCTCAACGTAAATCTCTCTCCTCAATGCCGATTTTCATTTTACTGATGCGTTTATCTTGTGGTTCTCTCTCTCTCTCTCTCACACACACACACACACACACACACACACACACACCTGTTGATCCGGCTGAACAGGTGTATGACAAGAGGAGGAGGAGGAGGAGGAGGAGTGAAGTAGGACATGAAGTGGAGGCGGAGGAGGAGGAGGAGTGGAGGAGTCAGTGGTGGTGGTGGTGGTGTTGGTGGTGTTGATGCAAAAACTCAAAATGATCCTGGTTTTCTGTGAGTAACCGACGTGTTTTTGCGACCATAGTGGGGGAGGGGGGGGGGGAGAGAGAGAGAGAGAGAGAGAGAGAGAGAGAGAGAGAGAGAGAGAGAGAGAGAGAGAGAGAGAGAGAGAGAGAGAGAGAGAGAGAAGAGAAGAGAAGAGAAGAGAAGAGAAAAAAAAGGTTATGGAGCTAAATGAGACTTGGGAAAATAAGAAATACACAGGGAAACACAGAAACATGGAAGAACAGGCAACAGATGGCTTATAAAGAGACTACCTGCTCTATTGATTCTATACATTCGGCAATCACTTCAATAACAGGCAGAAGAGATTGAAGCACTTGTTCTACGTACGTGCGGGAACATTCAATTCACTCTCGCCGCGATGAAAATAACTGTCAATCCATTTTTTTTATATAATTTTTTTCATTCCTGCAGCAAGGTTGTTCAAATGTTGGACGACTCGATGCAAGACAAACCTTTAACAATTTATATTACATCGCCTTGCTCGCTTGAATTGGTAGACGGCTATTTCTAGTTCTCGTTTTTACTCAGCTCTAAAAACTGAATTATGAATCTTGTTAAGGCATATGAGGACCTGTATCAAACTCCTAGTCATTTTTTTCTTCCTGCGTCTAGAGGTTACGTCGACCTAAAAAGAAATGGAGTTGTGGATCATGTCGACGCACTTGAAGACGTGTATCAAATTCTTACTCATCTTTTTTTTCCCTGTGTAAAGAGGTTGAGTCACTTTAATAGTTCTTCACACGGCTGTATCCTCAACGCTGGTATCATTTTTGTATCACTTCGCTGCACTGTCTTGAGGAATTCGACATCTTTCTTGTAACTGGGGGGGCAAGAACTGCGCTGTATACTCCAGGCGAGGTCCCACTAACAAGACTACAAAGATAACATTACTCCCAGTGTCCTCCTCTTATGTTCAAATTTCCTCACTTTCAACCTGAGCAGAGTAATACCTTTTTCCTACAATCTCACTTCTGTACCTTTCTTGTAACTGGGGGACAAGAACTGCGCTGTATACTCCAGGCGAGGTCCCACTAACAAGACTACAAAGATAACATTACTCCCAGTGTCCTCTTCTTATGTTCATATTTCCTCACTTTCAACCTGAGCAGAGTAATACCTTTTTCCTACAATCTCACTTCTGTACCTTTCTTGTAACTGGGGGACAAGAACTGCGCTGTATACTCCAGGCGAGGTCCCACTAACAAGACTACAAAGATAACATTACTCCCAGTGTCCTCCTCTTATGTTCAAATTTCCTCGCTTTCAACCCGAGCAGAGTAATACCTTTTTCATACAGTCTCACTTCTGTACCTTCAACGTTCTTCGCTATCAAGACGAGCAAAGCATTACCTTTCATACACTCAGACTTACATTGCTTTGTGTGCTTAACCCTTAACCCCAAGTTCCGAGTTCTCTACGACCTGCCGAGGCTTCCTACACACGCCGCAGTCATGGCTACTCTTCCTGGACTCTGAGTGCGTGACTGTACACTCGCCAAGGCTGAGGGACGTTTGGAGCTCATCACACATTGAGTAATTCGGTCAAGGTTGTGTTGGATGACTTGAGAATCGCCCGTCGTGATTGCCTTCTCTTCCTCCCTTTGGTGTGATCAGAGAAGGGCGATAGGAAGAGATTCTAGTCATTTATAAGTCGTTGAAGCATATTATAAGAGAATCACACTATTGAGTAATTATGTCAAGGTTGTATTGGATGACTTGACAATCTGCCGTCGTGAGAGCCTTTCCTTTCCCTTTTGATGTCACGAGAAGGACTTAGATAGAAAGAGATTTTATTCACTTTTTCTAAGTCCTTCCCTTCCCTCTTTGGTGGCATCAGAAAAGTATTATTAAGAGAGATTTTAGCCATATTTCGAAATCCTTCCCTTCCTCGTTGGAGCCATCAGGAAGCTTTAATAGGAAGGGATTTTAGTCATGTTTCTTAAGTCTTTATTGCATATAGTACAAGGAAAACAGAGTGGGTCCCAGCACTGACACATGTGGTCCTCCGCTAGAGACAGGAAGCCACTCGGAAGCTTGTCCATTAAGTAAAGAGGAGGAGGAGGAGGAGGAGGAGGAACATTAGTAGGGCAGGAACGTACAGGGAAGGTGAGGAGGAGGAGGAGGAGGAGGAGGAGGGGTAGTATGGAAGGACACATAAGGAAGAGTAAGGAGGTAGAGAGAAGAAAGGGGAGAGGAGGAGGAGGAGGAGGAGCTTGAAGGTAAGAAGGGATGGAGACAGAGGGGAGGAGGAAGAGAAGGGATGGGGTGATTGGAAGGGGTGGATAGATGAAGATAGGAGAAGAATGAGAAATAGAAGGAAGAGAAGGAAGGGGAAAAGGTAAGAAGAGAAGGAAGAGGAGGAATAGAGAGGGAAGAAAAGGGGAAGGAAGGGAAGGAATGACGATAGTGCAGAGGTAAGGGAAAGGAAGGGAAGGAGGAAGAGGAGATAAAGGGAATCAAAATAAAGAAAAGAGTAGGAAGAGTAGATAAAGTAGATGAAAAGGAGGAGAGGAAATAGAGATAACAGAAGAAGTAACAGGAGTAGAAGTAGGGAATTTATAATCAATAGGAATAAAAGAATGAGAAGACCATGGGAAGAAATGACAGTAGGAGGAGGAGGATCAGCAGAAGGAGAAGAAGAAGAGAACGAAGAAGGAGGGGAGAAGGGATGAAGGTAAGAGGAGGAGGAGGAGAAGGAGGCAGAGAGGGAGAGTGAGGGGACGGAAGGGGGGGTGAAGGTAAACGCAGAGGGGGAGGAGGAGGAAGAGGGGAGGCAGTGGAGGTGAAGGTAACAGGAGGAGGTGGACCGAGAGAGGGGAAGGGGGGGGGACACAGTGGAGGAGGAAGAAGAGGAAGAGGAGGAGGTGGAGGAGACAGTGGAGGTGGAACTCAGTGGGAGGAAGGATTCAGCTCAGTCATTCTCGCGGGTCTAGTGCTCACGAACACACGCTCGCCGCCCCGACCTCGCGCCCAAGACAGTGCCCTAAGTGTGCCCCCCCAGTGCCCCCCCCCCCTTGCCCCCCCTCACACCCACTAGAGGAGGAGGAGGAGGAGGAGGAGGAGGAGGTGGACGAGTGATATCAGCAGGAGGAGGAGGATTCTTAGTTCCATCCTGACTTTTCTGTTTGTTCGTCGGTTGGTTTGTTAGTGTTGCGTCTGTCTGTCTGTCTGTGAACGTACATACACACATACATACACGCACATACATACATACATGGATTCATACATACACGTCATTTTTCGTTTACGCGTGCTTGTGTGTGTGTGTGTGTGTGTGTAACAAATTTATATATTGTGGTAAAATTAGGGAGTGAGGAATGGAAGGGAAGGGAAGGGATGGGAATGAAGGGAAAGAAGGAAGGAAGGAGTGAGAGAAGGAATGAAAGAAGGCAGGAATATTTAATGAAGGAAGGAGAATAGAAGGGAAGGATGAATAAGAAAGGAAGGGAGAAGAAATTTAGAAAAGGGAAGGGAAGGGAAGGGAAGGGAAAGGAAGGGAAGGGAAGGAAAGGAAAGGAAGGGAAAGGAAGGGAAGAGAAAGGAAAGGGAAGGGAAGGGAAGGGAAGGGAAGGGAAGGGAAGGGAAGGAAAGGAAAGGAAAGGGAAGGGAAGGGAAGGGAAGGGAAGGGAAGGGAAGGGAAGGGAAGGAAGGCCATGCTATCATCTCTATTAATGGAGTGGTGATGATGGTGGTGGTGGTGGTGGTGGTCAAGGTGGTGGTGGTGGTGGTGACAAGCATTTTACCCGCCACCCACCACCATCATCACCATTACATCACCACCACCACCACCACCATCATTGTTACCAACTTTACAAACACCACCACAATCATCACCACCACCACCAAGGCTAACTCTTACATCACCACCACCACCAGCACCACCACTGTTACCACCTTCTCTAACAACACCACTACCACCACCCTCACAACCACCACCATCACTTCTTACTCCTCTATTCTATCCCCTCATTTATCATTCTCTATCTCTATCTATCTATCTATCTTCTGTTCGTATAAGGAAGGGATGGATATAGCATGTTAAATAGCGCTCATCTTGCCTCCTAATATTCATCTCCTCTCTTCATCTCCTTACGTGCGTTATATAATTCGTTGTAGCGACGCTCTGCTATGTCTTCGTTCGTTACGGGTCGTGTTCTCGTGATGAATGCGACGCTTAAACAATGGAGTATAAATTTCTCAGTGTGTGTGTGTGTGTGTGTGTGTGTGTGTGTGTGTGTGTGTGTGTGTGTGTGTCTTTATCTGCATGTACGTGTGTGTGTGTGTGGGTGTGGGGTGGGGGGGTGGGGGTGGGGTGGGGGGGCTGTGTGTGTGTGTGTGTGTGTGTGTGTGTGTTTGCATCTATGAATTTTCTTGCATTTTTATTTTAATCTTGTCTATCTAGTTACTTCCCTATTTATTTATATCTACTTACCTACCAACCTATTTTTATATTTATCTATCTATCTATCTATTATTTTTTTCCTATCAGTATTTGTCTACCTATCATTAAGTCTCCCTATATCTACTATCTATTTGTCTATTTATCATTATATCTACACACTCATACAATTATCTATTCATCAATCCATCTATCTCTCTATCTCTACTTCTCTATATAATTCTCTATCCATTAAGGTATATGTGTCTTTTTCTAACCTTTTATTCCAACGTCTTTCTTACCTGCATTTCTGTCTGTCTATCCGCCTGTCACACTAATCTATCCACCTATCCACATCTCTATCTCTACTTTTCTATATTTCTCTCTCCTTTAAACTTTCCTTCTCTCTAACCTTTTTTTCATCCAAAGTCTTTCTTACCTGCATTTATGTCTGTATCCACCTGTCACACTAATCTATCCACCTATCCACATCTCTATCTCTACTTCCCTATATTTCTCTCTCCTTTAAACTTTCCTTCTCTCTAACCTTTTTTTATCCAAAGTCTTTCTTACCTGCATTTATGTCTGTATCCACCTGTCACACTAATCTATCCACCTATCCACATCTCTATCTCTGCTTCTCTATATTTCTCTCTCCTTTAAACTTTCCTTCTCTCTAACCTTTTTTTATCCAAAGTCTTTCTTACCTGCATTTATGTCTGTATCCACCTGTCACACTAATATGTCCACCTATCCACATCTCTATCTCTGCTTCCCTATATTTCTCTCTCCTTTAAACTTTCCTTCTCTCTTTCTAACCTTTTCTTACCTGCTTTTCTGTCTGTCTATCTACCTGTCTCTGTTCCCCGTCTGCCTGTCTCTATATCCAAACACCCACACCCCCGACAGCCAATATTCTCTGGGTATAATATTATTTTTTTCTCACGACGCCAGGCTGAGGGAGCTGAATAGGGCCAGTTTTTCGGGTTCCCTTCTTTTTTGCAGCCTGTGTGTGTGTGTGTGTGTGTGTGTGTGTGTGTGTGTCATATGCCTCTTAAGAAATTTCAACGCATTTTAAGTAATAATCCACGGAGCTGAGAATGTACCGTACCAACTAAATAGCCTTTCCAAAACCTCTATAAAGAAAAAAACACTCATAGCATTCACTTAATCCCTATACTAATAAGTACAATACAGCGTTATCGCGAACAATGATTACCCAACTTTTTCTTCACTATCGTAACTGTAAGAAAATCGTTAACCTACCATGCGAGAGGAACAGAGTCTTAGATTGCTTTACTAACCTCGCCCCTTGTATCTTTTGTTTAGCCTTGGTCTGTCTCCTTTACCGTCAATAACTACGCCCAGATTACGAGCTCTCCATGCCTAGGCCGTTCCCTTGAGATCCGTTTGCAAAGTCCCGTTCACCGCGAGTTTGCTATTGGTAGTATTACAAGCTCTTCCTTCCTAGGCCATTCCTGTCGTCCATGTTACAAGCTTTTCCTTCCCTGGCCATTCCCTTCGTTCACATTACAAGCTCTCCCTTCCATGACCGTTCCCATAACATCAATTCCAGTACTATCACTCAACCAGAACCCGCTCCCCACGAACACTTTACGAGTTAATGGCTACATCACTGCTATAAATTTTCTGTGATGGTATGGCGCAAATGGACCTGGAAAAAAACGTAATTGGAGGTGAAGTATGTGGAATTCGACGAAGGCAGTAAACCGTTTATAATTCAGAGGCTGCCGCTGGTTCATTTAGCTGAGAATATCCGACAATTCTTAGTGGAGGAAAGCTTGGGATACGGTCAACACACTCTCACTCAAGACTTATAAAGGAGTGTTGACAAGAGAGAAATTGAGCCTACGAGAAGATTAGAAAAAGTATTTGAAGTTTGCACTGGTTTATGCATTATATTGAAGAGTGCAACGACTGTCTTGGTATTAGCGTTTATCATTGAGTAAGCCCGAGAATATATTAGGAAAAGTATACTTGAAGGTTGTACTGAGTTATGTATTGTATTGAAGAGTATAACAGCGGTCTTGGCAGTGACTGTGACCAATAACTATCCCTGTGAAGATATTAGGAGAAGTATATAATGAAGCTTGCACTGAGTTATGAATTATATCGAAGAACTTAACTTTCTTGGCATTAACGTTCGTGATTGAGTACCCGTGAAAATATATTAAGAAAATTATATATGGAGTGAGTATTGAGACTTGCATTACATCGAGCGTGTATCAACATTGTGAGCATAAATTTGTATCATATAATATCCGCAGAAGAAGATTAGGAAAGTCGTACGTGGAATTAATGGTGAGTTATATATTATATTGATGAGGGGGATAACAAGGCGGTTAAGATTCTTCATACCGCAGAATGCCCACGCGATAATATATTAGAAAATGTTCACTGGTAACAAAAAACATTCCAGTCGTGCATAATTTTGAAGAGTATAATAAATTCCTCACTAACCATTGTTTGTAGCACAGAATATTTGCATAAAAACAATAGAAAAAAATATATGAACGATTTTTTTAAGCTATAACCCAATGGAGGAAAATCACTGTTAGGAATCGCTGTTATGCATGAAAACTATAAACCACAAATATATAAGACAGGAAACAAAAGTAGTAGACATTATAAAGGCAGTTAAAGTCAAGAAATGGTAATGGCCAGAATGTTCATTGGATCGAAGACAAGGGTCGGATTGATATACGAAGTGACGGACTGGGAGACAAGTGACAGTCGATGGCCCTGGAAAGTACGTTCACCAGATGGGGTTAGAAGGTCAAGAAGAAGAAGGAGGAGGAGGAGGAAGAGGAGGTAGAAGAGGAGGTGAGGAAGAAGAAGAAAGAGAAAAATAAAAAAGAATAAGAATAAAAATAATTAAAAGAAAAGGAAAAAGAAGATGAAAGAAGAAAAAAAGAAGAAAGAGTTAAAAAGAAGACGAAGAAGAAGAAGCAGAAAAAAGAAGAAAAAAGACGGAAAATGTAAACGGAAACGAAGAAGAAAAAAAAAAAGAATAGATATATTAAGTACCATATGGAACGTATTAAATCTATTCTCTCTCCAAGTAAAAGTACCATATGGAACGTTTACTTTGAGACTGGAAACTGGAAACACAAGATATGAACGAAAGGAAACATTTGGAAAAGCCTCTCGCCCATCATTGAAATAATACAACTAATTACTTTTTTTCATGTTTATCGTGAATATAGCAGCTTGATTTTGACTGCCTCACTCGTAGGCTTTGAATATTGATGCCCTGAGAATAGGTACATCAATGGACTCTTTAAAAGTTACAATAGGGTAAAGAACGGTGTATTTTGAAGAGCATAACAACGTGCTTATTATAACTTACAAAAGGGTAATGATAGCTGCGTTTTAGATAGTTTAAAGAACGAAATCAATTTAACTTACAAAAGGTTAACCGCAGATGCATTTTGAAGGTTGTAATAAAATGCTCAAAATAACTCACGAAAGGCTAAAGAAAGATGTATTTTAAAGGGTAACTTAACGATAGCAAGAGAAAGATATATGTTAAGGAGTATTAGAACTGGCTCGAGATAAGTTTGCATCCTGGAATATCTGTACAAGCAAGTCGAATTAATTTCTCGCCTAGAATATTTGCACCATAACAGCAAGGAAATTAGTGTGTGATATATTATTAATCATTAACACGGGAAAGGTTGTAGGAAATTATAGTCAAGGTGAGTTTCTTAATATATGAAATTATGAAGAGTAAAATTAATATGAAAGAGCGAGAGAAGAGAAGAAAAGAAAAGGGAAGAGAAGAGGAGAGAAGAGGAGACAAGAGGGGAGAGAGAGAGAGAGAGAGAGAGAGAGAGAGAGAGAGAGAGAGAGAGAGAGAGAGAGAGAGAGAGAGAGAGAAGCATGCCAATGATTTCCTCCTCCTCTTTCTCAATTGTACCTTTGAGACACACTGGCACGTAGGCCGTAAACCTTTGCCCTCCTCCTCCTCCTCCTCCTCCTCCTCCTCCTCCTCCTCCTCCTCCTCCTCCTCCTCCTCCTCCTCCTCCTCCTCCTTCTCCCAGCCTTTGGAAAGTAGCTAATGTGACGCCGATTTTCAAAAAGGGGGACAGGTCAGGTGCTTCAAACTATCGCCCAATTAGCTTAACATCGGTTATAGGCAAGATGCTGGAGTCCATCATAGCCAGGAACATTCGGGAGGATCTATATTCTAGAGAAACATAGCTAAATTCACGACTCGCAGCACGGGTTCACGAAAGGTAGGTCATGTCTCACTAATCTCTTGTCCTTCTACAATAAAGTATTTGAGGCGGTAGACAGAGATGAAAATTATGATGTAATTTATCTTGATTTTAGTAAAGCGTTTGACAAAGTTCCTCACCAACGACTGTTGCTTAAATTACAGGCTCACGTAGTAGAGGGTAAAGTTTTGAACTGGGTCAAGGCGTGGCTTAGCAATAGGAAGCAAAGAGTGCAAATCAATGGTAAAAGATCTGACTGGGGATGTGTTACGAGTGGGGTCCCACAAGGTTTAGTACTGGGTCCACTTTTGTTTATTATTTATATCAAGGACTTAGATACAGGAATTAGTAGTGATGTCAGTAAGTTTGCAGATGATACCAAAATCGGTAGAGTAATTGGGTCGGATCAGGACGCTAGTATTCTCCAGGATGAACTAAAGAGATTGTATGACTGGGCGGATAAATGGCAGATGGAGTTCAATGTAGGGAAGTGCAGTATTCTGAGTGTAGGTAGGAACAACCCCTCACATAACTATTGCTTAAATGACACTCTCATAAGCAGGTCTGGGTGCGAGAGGGATTTAGGGGTTTTAGTAAGCTCTGATCTCCGTCTAAGGCCACAATGTAGCGCCGAAGTCTTCCTCAAACTATATATGATGGATATCAAAATGCTAGAATCGGTGCAGAGGAGGATGACTAAGATGATTCAAGGGTTACGAAACTTACGATACGAGGAAAGACTCAAACAGTTAAACTTGCATTCTCTAGAAAGGCGAAGGGTGCGTGGAGACATGATCGAGGTTTATAAATGGATGAAGGACTTTAATAAGAGGGATATTCATAAGGTTCTGTTGGAAAGAGAACCGGGTAGGACACGAAGTAATGGGTTTAAACTGGATAAATTCAGATTCAACAGGGACATAGGCAAAATTTGGTTTACTAACAGAGTGGTGGATGAGTGGAACAGGCTGAGCAGTCATGTGGTGAGTGCCAATACAAATGTGACATTCAAAAATAGATTAGATAAATTCAAGGACAGCGATATTAGGTGGCGTTAGATTCAATGGAGCTGCCTTGTACAGGTCTACTGGTCTCTTGCAGACTCCTACGTTTATGTTGTTATGTTCTTATCTTCTCCTACTCCTTTTTCCCCTCCCCTCCTCCTCCTCCTCCTCCTCCTCCTCCTCCTCCTCCTCCTCCTCTATCTCCTTGCAAACCTGTCCAATTCATCTTTCGTAGCATAGGAAAAAAATAGTGTTTATCAACCTTATTATTACTATTATTATTATTATTATTATTATTATTATTATTATTATTATTATTATTATTATTATTATTATTATTATTATTATTATTTTATTTTTTATTATCATTGTTATCAGTGTTGTTGTTGGTACACTTTTTTCCTCATTATCATCAATCTCTCTCTCTCTCTCTCTCTCTTCGTCTATTTGCCTCTCTAAATCTATCTATTTCTCTCTCCTTTTGTATTTTTCCCATCTTCTTCTTTTTCTTCTTTTTGTGATGTTTTCTTTTTAAATGATTTACTTGTTCCATTTACTTTTGTTGTTCTTCCATATTCTCGTTCTTGAAACACACACACACACACACACACACACACACACACACACACACACACACACACACACACACACACACACACACTCATTCACTCGCACACCACAAGACATACATACATACACACAAGTACATCATTAACAGACAAACGGGAAGGAACTGAAGGGAAGAGGAGGAATGATAATACTGAGAAGTAGGAGGAGGAAGAAGAGGAGGTGGAAGAGGCTGTCAAGAAGGAGAAGGAGAAACGATTGAAACTACAAAAAAAACCCAATTAGTCAACAGCTCCTGGAAATTTCAACGCCGCGGTAAGTACCAAGCCAAGCAACTCTCTGACCTGGTTCCTTTATTCTCCTTTTCTCTCCACTACTACTACTACTACTACTACTACTACTACTACTACTACTACTACTACTACTACTACTACTACTACTACTACTACTACTACTACTACTACTACTACTACTACTGCTACTACTACTTCTTCTTCTTCCATATGTGTTTTATGTTAGAATGTTTTAATGTTTCCTTGTTTTATTGTGTTTTATGTCTGTTTTAAACCATGGACGTTGTTTGTGATTGGTGATGGTGGTGGTGGTGGTGGTGATGGTGGTGGTGGTGGTGGTGGTGGTGGTGTTGAAGCACGTATTTTATTTTGTCTTCCAGGTAAATTTTCTGTGTGAGAGAGAGAGAGAGAGAGAGAGAGAGAGAGAGAGAGAGAGAGAGAGAGAGAGAGAGAGAGAGAGAGAGAGAGAGAGAGAGAGAGAGAGAGAGAGAGAGAGAGAGAGAGAGAGAGAGAAGTATTTATGCTAAAAATTAAAATAAAATATTCGGTTGATGGACATATCTTGACTTTGTGTGTGTGTGTGTGTGTATGTGTGTGTGTGTGTGTGTGTGTGTGTGTGTGTGTGTGTGTGTGTGTGTGTGTGTGTGTGTGTGTGTGTGTGTCCACGAACCGGGCTGAGTCAAGGGAACGCACATATGCAAGTCACATTGAAAAAAAGAAGTATACATAGAGGATAAAAAAAGAATTATATAACCCCGAATGTATATATGTATGTATGTGTGTATATATGTATGTATGTATGTATGTGTGTGTATGTATGTATGTATGTGTGAATGGAATGATAACGGCAATAAGTCAGTAGAATGGTGTAATAAATGCTTTTCCACACACACACACACACACACACACACACACACACACACACACACACACACACACACACACACACACACACGGAGGGAAAAGGTCAGCTTATCTTTATTTTTGGTGGCGAAGGTCACGAATGATGGAGCCCGGACCACACCCTTCCCCTCCCCCCTCCTCCCCTCCCCTTCTCCCCTCCTACCTCTCCCCTTACCCTCAGGCCCTCCCCACCTCCCCCCTCCCCCCCACTCCCACGACCTCGAGGCCTCCCCAACCACTATACCAAGCCGTCTGTCCCTTCTCCTGCCCCTCCAGCGCCCTGCACACACACACACACACACACACACACAGCCACCTGCAATTCCCGGGTTCCACTTTCCTCCCCGAATTTTGCTCCCCGGGCCCTAGGCAAGATCCTCCTCCTCCTCCTCCTCCTCCTCCTCCTCGTATTCTATCAGGTTTGCCAAAATTCCCCGGCCACCGCCCGTCCCTTCCCCGCTCCTCCGGCAGTCTCGTTACCCGCTAATGGGCTTCTGTCACCTGCTGCTGCTCTGGTTATATGATTTTCCCTCTTCTCTTCCTCTTGCTGATCCTCCTCCTCCTGCTTCTCATCCTCCTCCTCCTCCTCCTCTTTTTCTTTTTCCTCCTCCTCCTTATCTTCGTTATTTCTCATCGTTTAAATCCTTCTACTTGCATTCACGTTCTTTTTCTTCTTTTTTATTATGCTGCTCCTCTGTGTCATTTTGTAGTAGTAGTAGTAGTTGTAGTAGTAGTAGTAGTAATCGTAATGTTAGAATAGAAAGATAAAGTGAGGGAGAAGGAAGAGGAGAAGGAAATCAATAATGTTGATTGGGTATGAGAAGACGAGGATAAAAATGTGCAGAAATATCAGTTTAAGAAAAGGAAGAAACAAAACAGAAAAGAAGACAAAAGTGAAAAATAAGAAAATGAGAAGGAATAAGAAAATGAAGAAATAAAAAATAAGAAGAAACACACACACACACACACACACACACACACACACACACACACACACACACACACACACACACACACACACACACACACACACACACACACACACACACACACACACACACACACACGCGCCATTACAACCGTACAACACGAATTCCCGCGCCATTAAGACCAATATGGAAGTTTCGTGACCCTCAGACACTTTACGAGCGATACCAGGAGGAGGAGGAGGAGGAGGAGGAGGAGAAGGAGGGAGCAGAAAATACGAGAAAAATGGTTGAAGAGAGGATCGAATGGAAAGAGGAGGACGAGGAGGAGAAGGAGGAGGAGGAGAAAAGTTGGAAAGAAAAAGAATGAAACAAGAAAATGAGAAGAGGAGAAAGAAAAAGAGTAGGAGGAGTAAAAGGAGAAGGAGGAGGAGGAGGAAGAAGAAAAAAGGAAGCAGAAAAAAGGAAAAAAAGGTTGAAGAGAGAGAAGCGAATGAGAATATGAGGAGGAAGAGGAGGAGAAGGAGGAGGAAGAGGAAACATGGAAACATGGAAACATGGAAACGCAGGCAACAGAAAGCCTATTGGCTCATTACGAGGTTGCCCGCTTTGGTGATTTAATCTGCTCGACAGCCTGGGGCCTGGGGAGCAGATGAAAGCACCTCGACATTGAGGAGCAGATGAAAGCGCCTCGATATTGAGGAGCAGATGAAAGCAACTCAATATTCAGTTTACTCCCGACGCAGCGAAGTGACGGTCGATTCTATATTTGAAGGAGTTGATAGTATTCGCATTTACTACTTCTGAAGGAAGATTGTTCCAGTGACGGATGACTCGGTTTGAAAAGAAACTCCTTCCGATGTCTGTGTTACATCGACTAGACTGAATGGGTAAACCGTTATTTCTAGTTCTTAGGTTGGTTTGCAATTCAAAGAAATTGGAGTAATCGACGTTATTGAATTTTTTTAGATACTTGAAGACTTGAATCATATCTCCTCGTAGGCGTCTTTTCTCCAATGTAAAGAGATTGAGTCGCTTGAGTCGTTCCTCGTACGGTTGAGCCCTTAAGGTTGGTATCATTTTCGTGGCGCGTCGTTGAATCCTTTCCAGTAAATCAATGTCCTTTCTGTAATTAGGAGACCAGAACTGTACTGCATACTCGAGGTGCGGTCTTACCATGGAATTATACAAGGATAGCATCACGTCTGGCGTTTTACACTCGAAGTTCCTCGCTATGAACCCGAGCATAGTGTTGGCTTTGTTGTATGCTTTTTACAGTGATTCGCGTGTTTCAGGTCACTGCTGATAGTGACTCAAGATCCTTTTCCTCCTGCATCGCTTGCAGAGGTCTCCCATTCATGATGTATGTGTGTTTACTATTTCTGGACCCAATGTGCATGACTTTGCATTTGTCAACATTAAAGGACATTTGCCATTTTCCGACCATTCGATAATGTGATTGAGGTCTTTCTGAATGATTTCGCAGTCGGTCTTTGTGAGGGCCTTTCCCCCCACCTTAGTGTCATCAGCAAATTTCGATATTGTGGATTTCAGTCCTGATTCGAGGTCGTTGATATATATGATGAAGAGAATGGGTCCCAGCACTGACCCTTGAGGCACTCCACTAGTGACTGGAAGCCAATCGGAAGGCTGTCCGTTGAGTAGTACTCGTTGTTTTCTGTCGGTGAGCCAATCTCTTATCCACGCGATCAGATTGGCTCCAATGCCCGCCGAGTGCAGTTTTTAAGGAGTCGCTCGTGCGGTACCTTGTCGAAGGCTTTCTGAAAGTCCAGGTATATCACTTCACTGGGGATGTGGGCATCCCAGTTATTATAGATACCTTGAAGCGGTCTAATACATTCGTTAGGCAGGAGCGCTTGTTTCTGAAGCCATGCTGGGTGTCGGAGATTACATTATTGTCTTCTAGAAACTTAACAAGTTTGTCTCTAATAATCTTTTCGAGTATTTTTCCTGCCACTGATGTCAAACTTATGGGCCTGTAGTTTAATGCAACGCTTTTGTCTCCTTTTTTGAAAATTGGTGTTACGTTCGCCATCTTCCAGTCTTCCGGGACCTTTTTCAATTGAACAGACTGGTTGAATATGTTAGTGAGTGGCTGAAGTATTTGTTGTTTAAGCTCTTTTAATAACCGCGGGACAAACCGTCAGGTCCTGTTGACTTGTTCGTGTCGAGTTTATCCAAATACTCTTTCACTTCTTGGTCGCATATTGAGTCAATTTTCAGGGCGTGATTCCCCTCGGCGGGTCAGGGTTCTCGGGCATGGTTTCGATGTTCTCGACTGTGAATACGGATGCGAAGTTACTGTTGAGGATTCTGGCCATCTGTTTACTGTCCTGAGTTGCAGCTCCAGTCTCGTCTGTCAGGGGACCAATATTGGATTTTACTTTCTTTTCGATCTGATGTATGTGAAGAATTTTTTGAGTTTGTCTTGATGTCACGCGCTATTTGTTTTCGTAGTTGTGTTTACTACTCCGAATAAGGGTGCGACAAGCTCTGAGGCTGTTGTGGTACTGAGTACGGGCTTCGGCCGTGTCATTCTCTTTCATTAGGTTATAATTCCTTTTTTAAGTTTACCGCCCTTTTATTTCTCTGGTCATCCACGGTGGATCTACGGCACCATTTACTCGCCTGGGTTTCGTCGGCACTGTAGCCTTTTCTACTCCCAAAAGCTTATCTTTGAAGTTGTTCCACACGTTGTCGATTGTATTGTCGGTTAGGTGAAGTTGGTCCCAGGTCGCGGAGGAAGCAGCTCACACGGGCTTTTTGTAGTCTGGTATCACTGACGGATTGTCTACGAGTTTGTGACTTATGTTGACATTGAAACGGATTAAGTGGTGATCGCAACCGTTAATTTTTTCACCAACTTCACAGTCGCGAATGAGGTCGGGGTCGCTTACTAATACCAGATCCAGCAGATTGTTTTCTCTTGTTGGTTGAGTTACAACTTGAGTGAGGAACGAATCCTCCACCATTTCTATAAGCCTGTTACCCTCTTGATCTCCAGTCAATTGTCCCCAGTCAATGTTAGGGCAATTAAAGTCCCCAATTATTATTGCTTGTTTACTTTGTGTTAAAGAGTGAAGCTCTTCGTACAGGGCAGTGTCATCGGCTGCTTGTTGTTTTGGAGGCCTGTATACGATCGCAAGTGTTAGTTTCTTATTATTCGCAGTTATTTCCACATAGACGGAGTCGTAATTCTCTGCATCCTGTTTGTCTATTTTTATGGCAGGGAGCGTACTTTTTACGTAGCAAATTACTCCTCCTCCTTTCTTGTGCATTCGATTTTTTTGGAAGCTTTCGTACCAGTGAAATGACAGTTCAGATACTAGATGTGCAGAGTTGGCCCAAGTCTCTGTGATGGCTACCACATCTGGTTTCTCAGTTGCAATATACGCCCTAATTTCGTCCTTTTTGGGTAATAGACTGCGTGCATTTGTGTACAAAATGGAAATGTGACTACTGGTTTGGCCGCGTTGAGTTGAATGAGTTCGCTTGTCGGAGGCGTCGTTGGTTACACAGTTTCTTGCAAGCCGCATCGACGCTACGGTTCGGTTGATCAAGGGTTGCCTTTGCCTTGCCCTCGCCTCCAGTTTTTTGAATAGCTTTTCGAGAAGCTTTCAACTGCATCGTTCAGGAGCCTTCCTAGCCGCGCCGAACCAACCTCGTTCAAGTGGAGTCCGTCCTCCCAAAACAAATCTGGGCGCTGGTTGAAGTGATGCCATGCGTTCGTGAACCCTACGCCTTCATCGTTACATAACTGCTTTAGACTAGTGTTGACGCCGTACGCTTTACTGTTGTTGTATCCGGCGAACGTATTGACTCTCGGTAGAATTCCAGAGACGATGATGTGAGTGTACTTGGTCTTGTATTTCCGAATGACTTGACGGTATTTTGCTAACAGGTCCTGAATTTGAGTTGACTGAAGGTCGTTGGTTCCCGCATGGATCAGATACACTGTGTCGTCCTTCGCATTTACTGAAACTGCATCGACAGCTGATTCAATATCGTCCAGTTTGGCTCCGGGGATACAGAAACGCTGCCGTGTCAACGTATTCCGACCACAAAACTCCGTAAGTTGGCCTCTCACCACACTGTCTCCAACTAAATTGACTCTAGTAGTTAGTTTGCCCATACCAGGAAACAGCGTCTGGTTCGTACAAGTGACAGCTGGTAGAATGGTCTTGTGATTTCTTCTGGAAGGGCGCGAGGTACAATCTGGAGCGCGGGCTAAGGTGGGTTTGGAAGTGGTGGTGGTGTTAGTAGTGGGTGGCTGGGAAAGGGTGGAGGGTGAGGTGTGGATGGAGGGAGATGTGGTATCAGAAGTGGAGGAGGAGGCGGAGGTTGAGTTCGTGTTGGAGGTGGAAGTGGAGGATGGAGTGGTGATGAGGATAGGGAGGAGTCAAGGGTGTTGGAGGGAGAGGAAGGAGAGCAGGAGAAAGGGAGTGGTACTGTGGATGGAGGTGGATGGGGTAGGAAGGGAGGTGGATGGAGTAGAAGGAATGGTAAGGGTGGCGGCGGGATCAGGCGTTGCAGAGGAGTGGGGTGGTTGAGGCGAGGCAGAGGAGATCGTGTTGGAGGTGGAAGGGGAAGATGGAGTGGTGATGAGGATAGGGGAGGAGTCAAGGGTGGTGGAGGGAGAAGAGGGAGTGGGAGTGGATGAGGTAGCAAGGGAGGTGGATGGGGCGGAAGGAATATTAAGGATGGAGGCGGGTTCAGGCGAGGCAGAGGAGGAGGAGGAGGTATGTAGTTGGGTCAGAACGTCAGAATATGAGTTTGAGGAGGAGGAAGCTGGAGTAGGAAGGGCGGGGAAAGAAGAAGAAGAAGAAGAAGAATGAGGGGTAGGGAGTTGAGGGAAGGCCATCATGGTGTCCCAGATCAACGCATTGGAGCGTTGTAGTTCCTCGTTGGTTGTTTGTAGTGCCTGAATACGTAAGTCTAAGACACAGTACCTACACATCGAGTCGCTGGCTTGGTAATGAATCGCAGCATATTTCTTTGAACAATTACAGCAATTGAGATAGTTGGACGGCATGATTACTTCTTTTTTTAATTTTTATTTACTGTTGCAAGACGATATAATTGTGTGCTTTACAGTTAAGATGAATTTTGTATCCGCGTGGACTAAGGTCAACACCTGGAGGGAGGCGGCTTTAAATCGGTCGAGTCACGGGAGAGTTTGAGGTGGCGTCTATGAGGGCCCACACGTGTTTTCCCTCCGGGATTAAAATTCTCTGGGGGATTAAACTTTTCCTCCTTTTCAAAACAGGTGTGCTGGTATACGGGTCAAGCTTTGTACTTCTACGTTAGTGACAGATTTTCTACGTTAGTTAGACACAAGAAGCTCACTGTCTTTCACTGGGTGCTGTGTTAGGTCGTGCAGTTGTAATCCTACTGAGGAAAGACAGGAAACACAAAAAAAGTCGATATATAACTTAACCGCTCAGCTCAGCAGGGAAGTCCTCTCACTGTAAGGTAATCCTCGCAACACTTCAAACACTAGTTAGACGCGTCACAGCACTGAGTTAGACGTTAATTAATTAAGTTGAGTGGTGCTAAATCAGAAAAGTAAACAAGCACAGTTAGTCGTTCGATTTCTGAGAAGGCGTACGGGCCTATTTAAGTAACGGTTAATTAAAAACGTGGATGAACGGATTTCAAAAGTTGTGACGTTAAAATGTAACACACGAGTCGATTCACACAAAATAACAAGTGTCGTTTCACCAGACGAGGTGAAAAGCAAGGTTAAGGTTTGATGCCGCAGCAGCAGCAAGGTCAACGTCTGTCCCTTTGAGGAGGTCAGGCGAGACTGAGGAGGAGGAGGAGGAGGAAGAGAAGGAGGATGTACCGAGCTTGAAATGAGGTTATATTTTTTGCCAAGTTAGCAGTGAGCATAATGTGCATACCATTGAGAGAGAGAGAGAGTTTATAGGTGTAATTTGAATATCTCTCTCTATCTCTATCTCTCTATCTATCTATCTTTGTGGTTTGACTTACCTATATCAGCATAAATATACATAGATCGTGACATTCCTTCCATTCCTCCAGTCTGACTTTTATTGTTAGCGAATTCCAATAACGCGAATTCCAATAACGCGAATTCCAATAACGCGAACTTTATAAACTGTAACCATAACAGAAATAACAAGAATAATATCAATAACAACATTTACTGTGACTATTATTACTACTATTATCACTACTACTACTACTACTACTACTACTTTTACTACCACCACAATCACATCAACAACAATAAAAAACAACAACAACACCATCTTAGCATCTCGATGGATTCCTACTAAACAAAAACATAAAAACAAAACAAAAATAAAACAGCTAGTCTTATATTTTTATTTTAGCCGAGGTTGAGGCGACCGTTGTGTTGTTGTGTTGCAAGGAGAGTGTGAAGGCAGACACTGGGATTATTTTTCTCTCTATTTTTTCTCTTCTTGTCCTATCCTAACGGCATATACTAGAGACGACCAAGGCTCTCTCTCTCTCTCTCTCTCTCTCTCTCTCTCTCTCTCTCTCTCTCTCTCTCTCACACACACACACACATACCTGAATGGCACGCGTTTGATTGCTATGGTGTGTGTGTGTGTGTGTGGGGGGGGGGGGTTCTGCCTATGGCGTCGGTAGGCTTTCTTGGTGGAGCCTGATGGTCGGCACCAACCCGTTGTAGCGAGGGCAAGCGTTTATAGTGGCGACATCTTGGTTTGGCTCATGCTATCTCCCGGATCTCATCTTTGATCCTCTTTGAGAGATAATCTAGAGTCCGGGTTGATTGGTGTTCCTTAGGGCAGTCATATGGGTAGTCTTAGGCCACTCGGCGGAGACTGAAAAATTGCCAGCTCGTTTGTATATCGGCAAGCGGGACGCGAACCTGTGTCCTCCTGCACGCCGGGCCCTCACGCTGACCACTCAACCAGTGCCACCTTCGGATGTTACCTAAAGTGAAACCAAATTATCGAGTCCGTTTTGACGTTGGCTCCCGCGGGTCCATTTCTCCCCTCTGCTCTGCCACACAGTCCCAACACCTAGGGTCGTATTATCAGACATTTCGTTGCCCAAGAACACATATTTGACAAGGGTTTCGTAGGAGTTGTGGGCATTTCCAGAAGTAGTTTTATGACCCTAGTGGTAGTTTGACCCTTCTTCTGTACCCCGAACCTAAAGAAACACATATTTGACAAGGCTTTCGTAGGAGTTTGGGGCATTTCCAGAAGTAGTTTTATGACCCTGGTGGTAGTTTGACCCTTCTACTGTACCATGAACCTAATATTTGACAAGGCTTTCGTAGGAGTTTGGGGCATTTCCAGAAGTAGTTTTATGACCCTGGTGGTAGTTTGACCCTTCTACTGTACCATGAACCTAAAGAAACACATATTTGACAAGGCTTTCGTAGGAGTTGTGGGCATTTCCAGAAGTAGTTTTATGACCCTGGTGGTAGTTTGACCCTTCCTCTGTACCGTGAACCTAAAGAAACACATATTTGACAAGGCTTTCGTAGGAGTTGTGGGCATTTCCAGAAGTAGTTTTATGACCCTGGTGGTAGTTTGACCCTTCTTCTGTACCGTGAACCTAAAGAAACACTCATTAGAACCCGATTGATCCCCTCTTTGACTTTTATAAATAGTTGATGTGAGAAGCGAAAGTGTCTTATAATCCCAACCCTATTTTTTCCTCTCATATGTTACCTATAGCTTACATATGAGAGGATGAGACAGGTGTTGGGACTGTGTGGCAGAGCAGAGGGGAGGAAAGGACCAGCGGGAGCCAACGCCAGACCGGCCTCGAGATATTTGGAAGACTATAGTAGATGGAATTTATCTAATCTCTTTGTTACGCCTGGCATTTTCATCTCAAAGTTCTACGGGTTATATGTTCTGCGCAAATCCATTTCTTATTCAAATCGTCATTAGAGTATTTTGAACTTTTGTCTGTTCCCTAATCCATGATGCTCGCTTCCTGTCTCTATTTTACACGCAGCATTTTGATCTTTTGTTTAGCTCTTCCTTGCTGGATGTTGAGGCTCTGAAATAATACATGACAGAAGAAATTTTATACCTGCGCTGCTTTTAGATTTAAAGTGAAGTATAGGAAAGGCATTTTTTATCCCACTGCCTTTGCCACGCTTCTTCGCTATAAGTTAAAAGCCTGGAAACAGATATACGACACACGATAATTATCTTTACGATGCTTCTTGTTTTAAAGTGAAAAATACGAAGGGAGAAAAAAAAAATCTAATCTCGCATCTTGACGTAAATTCGTAATGTTATTTTCTTGTTTTGCGAAGTTTAATGAGCTGGAAAGATAAGTAATATCCTTCCCACTTACCCAATCAGTATAATTTCAACTCGCGCCAAGAGAACGGGATGAAATAAGACTCTCGATAATCTCTGAAACACGAGCTGCATCGAAATTTTGTCCTTCGGTTCCTGGACTGGAAAATTGGAGTGAATTCGAATTGACTTTTTTTTTCCCTGAAGCCGCGTTGGTCACAGTCATTTCACGGCCATTTGGATATTCACGCGGGCAGGCATGTTTTTCGTTTTCTTTTGATGAGGGAGAGGGGAGAAAACCTGTAAAATGAGAAAAGAAAAAGATAAAATAAAATCGATGAGTGCTGTTTCCTGGTGTCCCAAAAATAATACACTGACCAAAGATTTCTTGAAACTTTTATTTAAGTAATTTATTATTTATTTACCTCTGCTGGCACATCAATATTTATCTCTCCTTTTAGTCACTTTAAGGAAAACTAAAACAGATGAACGAGCAACACCATTACTTCGTTGATAACTCCTATAAGGTTAAAAATAAAGGAAGAAAAAAGTATAGGAACAAAAAAACATTGCTATTTTAAACATTCCCTAATAGGTTAAGTCATTGGGATTAAGCAGTTACCTGAACAAGCTCATTACTCCGTTTAACATCTCAAAACGGTTGAATCATTTATGAGGATTATTACAAAAACCATTACATTTCTCATCATCTCTAAGAAGGTTAAGTTAAGGGGTCCAAGGATATAGTTACCTGAACAAACCATTACCTCGTTAAACATCTCAAATGAGTAGAATCAATGGGAAGAAAACAAGTATCTGAACGGGATCATTTACCTCGTTAAAAATCTCTAATAGGTTAACTTAAGGGAACCAAAGATTTTGCTACTTGAACAAGACCATTACCTCGTTAAATATCTCTCAAAAGTAAAGTTAATGGGAAGAAAACAAGTATTTGAACAGGACCATCTACCTCGTTAAAAATCTCTAATAGGTTAAGTTAAGGGAACCAAAGATTTTGCTACCTGAACAAATCATTACCTCGTTAAACATCTCAAATAAGTAGAATCAATGGGAAGAAAGCAAGTATCTGAACAGGACCATTTACCTCGTTAAAAATCTCCAATAGGTTAACTTAAGGGAACCAAAGATTTTGCTACCTGAATAAGACCATTGCCTCGTTAAATATCCCTCATAAGTAGAATTAATAGGAGGAAAACAGTATCTGAACAGGACCATTTACCTCGTTAAAAATCTCCAATAGGTTAAGTTAAGGGAACCAAAGAAGTAGCTACCTGAACAAACCATTACCTCGTTAAACATCTCTACACGGCTGAGTTAATGGGAACAAAACAAGATAGGGGCAAGACCGTCACCCCTTTAAAAATATCTAACAGGTTAAGTTAAGGGGAACAAAAAAGTAGCTACCTGAACAAACCTACCTCGTTAAACATATCTACATGGCTGAGTTAATGGGAACAAAACAAGATATGGGCAAGACCGTCACCCCTTTAAAAATATCTAATAGTTTAAGTTAAGGGAACCAAAGAAGTAGCTACCTGAACAAACCATTACCTTGTTATCTCTACGTGGCTGAGGTAATGGAAAAAAACAAGATATGGGCAAGATCGTACCTTGTTAAAAATATCTAATAGGTTAAGTTAAAGGGTACCAAAGAAGGAGCTACCTAAACAAGACCATTACCTTGTTAAACATCGCTACAAGGCTTTAATGGGACAAAACAAGATAGGGGCAAGACCGTCACCTCTTTAAAAATATCTAATAGTTTAAGTTAAGGGTACCAAAGAAGGAGCTACCTGGACAAGACCATTAAACACCTACATAATGTGTTTAAGAAGGAAGGAAGGAAGAAAGGAATGAATGAAGGAAGAGAGGAAAGAAGGAAGGAAGAAAGGAAAGAAGGAAGGAAGGAAGGAAAGAAGGAAGGAAGAAAGGAAGGACCGAAGCGAGGAAGTAAAGAAGGAAAGGAATATTAGGACGCGCCAGAGTTGAAAAAGAAAAAAAAAAGAAGGAAGAAATCTGAGTCAGAAAAGAAGAACAAGAGTAAGTAAACACAATCCTCCTCCTCTAATGGTTTTGTTAAGACAAGTAAAGTAAGAGAGTAAGCAAGTAAGCAAAGCGTTCATCAGGAGGACCATCGCCTTGCTAAACTCCCTCCGAAGCGCCTAATTGATGATAACGTGCGGATTAAATGAACGTGTAAGTGAACGGACAAGACCGAACGCGCTGGTTACCTGTCGTCCACGGGTGCGAGACGAGGCAGAGCGCGGCGCTAATTAAGAATCTAAAGGTTAATTAATCGCCCGCCCCGCCCGACCCCCACCTGTGAGACGAGACAAGGAGGGAGGGAGGCGCAGCGAGGCGGGTTCTTGCTGCTGTGCGTTCCTCCGTCACGTGGGCAGCGGGGTGTCGAGCTAGTATTCACCTTTAATTAATTCTTCCCTACGTCGATTTACCTTTTAAGTCCCCCCGTGCTTACCTGTTGATTGCTGCGGTACCTGTGTCCTACCTCTGCCCTTTAGACGACGGAAAAAGTTATGTGAACGGCTGCAACTGGTTTGGTTCTCTTTTTTGGCGGTGTATTTGCTTTGCAGTGAGTGGTAATGGACGGCCGCAGCAAGAGTGGCAACCCTGGAACTGTGGAAGGCAGGCGAGGAGATAAAGTTTAATTAGGACCTTTGCCGGAGCGGGATGGAGTGCGCTAACATTTGACAGGGAACACCAGGTGGACAGATGCGATAAGAACTCTTACCGGATTAGGGTGGAGTACACGAACATCAGACAGAGAACTACTAGCTGCAGAGATACAACTAGAACCTTTGCCGGAGCAGGATGGGGTACTATAACTTCAGACAGGGAGCCAGGTGGAGAGATGAAAGTACTTTATAGAACCTTTGCCGGGCAGGATGGAGTACACGAACATCACACAGAACCACCAGATGCAGAGATACAACTAGAACCTTTACCGGAGCAGGATAGAGTACACTAACTTCAGACAGGGAGCCAGGTGGAGAGATGAAACTATTTTGTAGAACCTTTGCCGGGCAGGGTGGGGGTGCGGTAGACGAGTGGACAGCGTGTGGGCGTGGTGAACCCGGGGACATAGGTTCGAGTCTCACTGATGCAAGCTGACAACTAATTTTTCAATCATTGCCGAGTTGCGGAAGATCACCCAGATGCTGTCCAATCTTCAATCAACCCTAACTTCAGCGACTTCGTTCAAGAGGAGCACCGGGGACAACATGGGCCAGGCAAGAGGACCCACGGCAGGCACTATAAATAAAATACTCCCGTGCCACTACCGGGTCGGACCGTCCAGGAGACCCCTTATGAAAACCTACCGGCGCTATGGGGAGCACCTGAAAAAGAAGAAAAAAAGGATTGAGTACACTGACATCAGACGAAGAAAGACATAGGGGTAGAGAACATTAGGAAAGGCCTTTGTTCCTGTATCGTGGGGTGAACTAATAATGATGACGATGATGATGATGATGATGATGATGATGATGATGATGATGATGATGACTATAAATATAACGGCTAATTAGTACAGTACTGAGCTTGTAGTTGAGAGAGAGAGAGAGAGAGAGAGAGAGAGAGATCAAGGTCGTATAATATTCCTTAAAAACTAACAGACCTTTAGACATGCATTATAAATCTTCCTCCTCCTCCTCCTCCTCCTCCTCCTCCTCCTCCTCCTCTTCTTCCTCTTCTTCGTGACATCCGGGAGTTATCTTATGCAAGGAGAGAGAAAGGAAGGAGTGGCGAGAGGAAGGAAGGAAGGAAGGAAGGAAAGAAGGAAGTAAAGAAGGAAGAAGGAAGGAAGGAAGGAAGGAAGAAAGGCGAAATCAAAAGGAGGAAGTAAAGAAAAAAAGAAATATTAGAAGGCTTTAGAGAACAAAACTTGAAAAAAAAGAAGAATGGAATTAAAAAAGGAAGAGAAAAGTACAAAGGAAGACATTATTGAAGAGAAAGAAGGGAGGAAAAGGAAAGGAAGGAATCATGGAAGAATGAGGAAAGGAGGAAATAAGGTGAAAGAATTAGGGAAAAAGGGAAGAAAAGATAAAGGGGAAATACTGAAGAAGGAAAAGAATGGAGAGGAAAGGAGGAAATGGGAAGGAAGGAAAAGAAGAAGGGAGAGGAAAGGAGGAAATGGGAAGGAAGGAAAAGAAGAAGGGAGAGGAAAGAAGAAAAAGGGAGAGAAGGAAGAATTGAAAAAGGATATAAACAGCATAGAAAAAGGAAGAAAGAGATTAGAGAGAAGGAAAAGATTGAATAGATGGAAAGGGAGTAAGGAGTGAAGGAAGGAAGGAAGAAGAGAAGGAAGGAAAGAAGGAAGGAAGGGAGGGAAGGGAGAGAAGACGCATTAGGCCTTGACCGTTCGACATTTCCTCTCTCTCAACTTGTCCCCTTCTCCCTTCCCTCTCCCTTCCCTCTCCCTTCCGTCTCCCTTCTTTTTTCCCCTCTCCCTTGTCTCTCCCTTCCTCTCCCTTCCCTCTCTCTAGTTTATTTTTCTTCCATTCCCTCATCTCCCATTCATTCCCTTTCTTTCCCTTCCTTTCCTTCCCTCTCCCTTCCCTCTCCCTTCCTTTTTCCCTCTCCCTTGTCTCTCCCTTCCATATCCATCACTCTCCCTAGTTTATTTTCTCCATTCCTTTCTCATCCCTCTCCTTCTCTCCTTTCTTTCCCTTCCTTTGTTCCTCTCCCTTCCCTCTCCCTTCCTTTTTCCCTCTCCATTGTCTCTCCCTTCCATATCCATCACTCTCCCTATTTTATTTTCTCCTTTCCTTCCTCTCCTCTCTCCTTTCCCTTCCTTGTTCCTTCTCCTTCCCCTCTCCCTCTCCTTCCTCTCCCTTCCTTTCCTTCCTTCTTCTCTCCTTCCTTCTCTCCTACTCTCCCTTCCTCTCCCTTGTCTCTCCTTTCCTCTCCCTTCCCTCTCCCTTCCTTTTGTTCCCCTCTCCCTTGTCTCTCCTTTCCTCTCCCTTCCTTTTGTTCCCCTCTCCCTTGTCTCTCCTTTCCTCTCCCTTCCTTTTGCTCCCCTCTCCCTTGTCTCTCCTTTCCTCTCCTCAGTTAGTAATAGAATAGTTTAAGTATGACAAGAAAAAAAAAGTAATTGGGGATTTTAATGAAGCCGAGAAACAGTTCCGAAGCAAGTATTGTTTTTTTAGATAATAATAATATAGCTTGAGTTCGTAATACTGAATGCGACTTTTAGGTTAATACTTTCCTACATCGCCTTATGTATTTCTTTCCTCAAATGTATCTGAATTAATTCCGTGTTCGTTTCGCCAGCTTTTACCTGTTCTCGTGATTTTAGGATTATGTGTCTTCTAGGAAATGTTGGATGTTTATTTACAACTATTCTCAGCTCTCCTTCAGTAAGAGAATCCAGTCATTACCAACACAAAAACTGCAGCATCTAATGAGGAAAGTAGAGAGCAAGGTGCCGAAGGGAGGGAAGGGGGGAAGAGTAAGGGGAAATTCTAGGAAAAGAGGAAGAAGACGCAGAAGAAAATATATACGCAGCAGGAAGTTTGGAGAGAGGGAGAGATGGAGAAGGAAGAAGAGGAGGAGGAGGAGGAGGAGGAGAGGAAGAGTGAGAGGAGGGAGGGAGGGAGAAAGATTTAGCGTTCATTAAAGTCCACATACTTCACATCCAACTAGCTACTCCTTTTTCTCAGCTTACTTTCTCAATACTTTCACTAACCAAGAAAACTGATGTATGTTTGAACTTGCCATTGACCTGTAAAAGTGATGAACCTCCTCACCTTCCTTTTCTCTTCACTGCTTCTTTCTCATTCCTTTCTTTCCCTTTCTTATCTCTTCATTCTCTCCTTTCATTCCCTTTATTATCTGCTTTCTCCCTTCACCTCTCTTTCTCACTCCCTCTCTCTCCCTATCTCTTCATTCTCTCTTCCTTCCTTTCCTTCGTTCCATCAGCTCCCTGTTTCCCATTTTTCTCCCTTCTTTCATAGTTACCTTTTCTTCTGGTCTCCTCCCTTTCATTTCTTCCCCTTCCTCCCTCCCTTCCTTCTTCCTTATGCTTCCTTGGACAATTAAAGAAAGGAGAAAATGGAAGGAAAAAAGACGAGGAGCAGAGAGCGGATAGAGAAGCAAGGAGGATAAGGAAGATAAAAGAAAGGAAAGGAGGAGAGAGACTAGGGAGAGGAAGGAAGAGATAGGGAAGGGAGGGAGAGGATAGAAAGGAGAACGGGAGGGAGAAGGAAGGGAAGCCTAAGAAGAGGAAGCTAGTGATATGGATGTTAGTATTTCATTTTCTTCGTAACTAAACTATAGAAGAGCTTATGTGTCTTGTCATAATAAACTCTTAATATATTTTCTATTCTATTCTATTCATCTCGTTTGTATTTGGTGGCAGTGGTGGTGGTGGTGGTGGTGGTGAGGGGACCTGATGGATTTAAAAGGAATGGTAGTGTGGGTGTAATGGAGGTGGTGGTGGTGGTGGAGGTGGAGGTGTTGGAGGTGTTGGAAGAAATGGAGGTGACGTGACGCATCTAAAAGGAAATAAAGGCGTAGAACATACAACACCATTCTCTTTCTCTCTCTCTCTCTCTCTCTCTCTCTCTCTCTCTCTCTCTCTCTCTCTCTCTCTCTCTCTCTCTCTCTCTCTCTCTCTCTCTCTCTCTCTCTCTCTCTCTCTCTCTCTCTCTCTTTTCTTTTCTTTCCTTCTCTTCTCTTTTCATTTTTTGTTTTCTTTTTCTTCTCTTCTCTTTTCCTCTCTTCTCTTCTCTTCTCTTCTCTTCTCTCTCTCTCTCTCTCTCTCTCTCTCTCTCTCTCTCTCTCTCTCTCTCTCTCTCTCTCTCTCTCTCTCTCTCTCTCTCTCTCTCTCTCTCTCTCTCTCTCTCTCTCTCTCTCTCTCTCTCTCTCTCTCTCTCTCTCTCTCTCTCTCTCTCAATTGCGCAACACACCTGCCCGTAATAACTTAATGAGGTGTTCGTGTGTCTCTCCCTCGTCTATCATCGTCTTTCTTCCTCCTATTTATCCCTTCTATCTTTGTCTTTCCCTTTCTTTTCCATTTCCTTATTTCCTATTTATCATCTTTCCTTCAATCACTCTTAATCTCCCTCTCTTCCTCCTCCTTCCCGACCCTTTTATCTCCGTTTTCTTCTCTCCTTTTCTTCCCTCTTCACGTTTCTTCTTCTCTCTCTCTTTCTCCCTTTCCTCTCTCTCTCTCCCCTTCTCCTGTCTACCTTATCTTCCTTCTTACCTGTGTGTGAGAGAATGTTGTTACCTGTGGAAGCTGAGGGTCTAATTGCAAAGGTCTTAATGGCGAATACTCAATCACTCCTTCATTCATTCTCTTATATAACACTTTATCTTCTGTTTTATTTTTGTGTTATTTTTCCGACTTCTTTGTATTTTTTGTGGGTATTTCATGATTCTTTTTTTTATTTCTTGTGTTATTTTTCTTGTTATTTTTTCGTTTTTTTTTTTGTTAGTTTTCCCCTGAGTTATTTTTCTACCTTCATTGTTTTCTCGTGTTCCCATTTCCAACGTTCTTTCTTTTTGTTTTTTCCCAATGATTTTTTTTTCTTGTGATCCTTCTTATATTTTTTTTCTTTGTTCTTTTCTTTTATGTTGTTTTTCAGTAAGTATTTTGTGTGTTCGTCTGTGCGTGCGTGTGTGATTGTCTCCTCTTCTTCTTCTTCTTCTTCTTCTTCTTCTTCTTCTTCTTCTTCTTCTGTGATGTCTTTTCTCTTATACAACCCTTTCAATTCTTCTCTTTAAAATCATTTCTTCTTCTTCTTCTTCTTCTTCTTCTTCGTCTTCTTCTTCTTCTTCTTCTGTGATATCCTTTCTTTTATATAACTTTTCAATTCTTCTCTTTAAAATCATTTCTTCTTCTTCTTCTTCTTCTTCTTCTTCTTCTTCTTCTTCTTCTTCTTCTTCTTCTTCTTCTTCTTCTTCTTCTTCTTCGTCTTCTTCTTCTTCTTCTGTGATATCCTTTCTCTTATATAACTTTTCAATTCTTCTCAATATAATCATTTCTTTACTGAGGATTTCAAATGTTTATTCTTCTGTGTATGATTTTTCCTCTTGTGTAATTCTTCTGCATTTTATTTTATTTCTCTTTATTTTTTCTCCGTTGTGAAATATCAGGAATTATCGAAAGAAGCGTTAATAAGGAGGATTGATTATAATGATAGTTTTGCATGTGTAGAGAGAGAGAATGTGTTTGAGAGTGTAGGTATGTACGTATTTAAGTGTGTGTGTCCTCCTCCTCCTCCTCCTCCTCCTTCTCCTTCTCCTCCTCCTCCTCCTCCTCCATTTCCTCACAACCGGTCCGTCGGCTGGCATCTGACGCACTAATGTCAAGGCCACTCTCTCTCTCTCTCTCTCTCTCTCTCTCTCTCTCTCTCTCTCTCTCTCTCTCTCTCTCTCTCTCTCTCTCTCTCTCTCTCTCTCTCGCACACGCACACACACACGCACACACTCCCACAACCGGCTCCACCCCTCCTCCTCCTCCCCTTCTCTTCCCCATTCTCTCTTCCCCTCCTCCCCTTTCCTCCCCTTCCTTCCCCTTCCCCTCAGACCCGTTGTCCTATTTGCATTATCCTTCCTCCCCACATATCCCCACCCCAACTATTCCCCTCCCTTCTCCTTCCCCTTCCCTCCCCTTCTTTCTTCCCCTTCAAGCCCCGCCCATTCCCCAAGCCACACCTCTCTTTCCCCATATCTCCCTAAGCCCCACCTCCCTATATATTTTCCCTCCTCCTCCTCCTCCTTCTCTTCCTCTTCCTCCTCCTCTTCTCCCTTCCCATAATTCACCTCCTCCCCTTCTTACATTCCTCTCCAAAACCAGTCTTCCTCCTTCTTACTCCCCTTTCCTCCTCCACCTCCTCCCTTCCCCTCTCTTCCCATTCCCCTAATCCCTTTGTTGCGTGTACATTCCTTCACTTTATCCCATTTCCACAACCCTTCCATTTTTTTTCCCCATTTCCACTTATTTTTCATTTATTATCTTTTCCTCCTTATTTCCCTTTCTACTTCCTCACCCCTTTTCATCTCCTCCTCAACTGTTCTCTTTCTTTATCGTGCTTTTTATCCCTTCTTTCCCTACTTTCTTTCCTTGGTTTATCCTTTTGTTCTCTATCTATATTTCTTTCTTTTCCTATATTTTCCCTGCTACCCGTTCTTCCTTCTCCTCTTTTGTTCTTTTTCTCCACATATCTTCGTTCTTTTATCTTCCTATCCTTTCTCTTCCTTCCCTTCTTCCATCCATTGTTTTCTTATTTTTTCACCTACCAACATTTATACTCTTTTCCTACCTTTCCCCTTCTTCCCCATCCACTCTCTCTCTCTTTTCTCTCTCTCTCTCTCTCTCTCTCTCTCTCTCTCTCTCTCTCTCTCTCTCTCTCTCTCTCTCTCTCTCTCTCTCTCTCTCTCTCTCTCTCTCTCTCTCTCTCTCTCTCTCTCTCTCTCTCTCTCTCTCTCTCTCTCTCTCTCTCTCTCTCTCTCTCTCTCTCTCTCTCTCTCTCTCTCTCTCTCTCTCTCTCTCTCTCTCTCTCTCTCTCTCTCTCTCTCTCTCTTCACGCAAGGCTCGGCACAAATTAGAGGAGAAAATTGCGCGAGAAAAATGTCAAAATTGCGTCAAGGGAACAATTTTTGGCTGAATTTTGGAATCGTAAGAGAGAGAAATAGAATGAAAGATGTAAAATTAAGATAAGAGGAAGAACAGGTGGGAGAGAGAGAGAGAGAGTAAGGTCGTGTGAGATTCAGGGTCACGAACGGGCAGCTTCAAAATGCTTGCCACACGCATGCACATTATTGTTGTTATTATTATTATTATTATTATTATTATTATTATTATTATTATTATTATTATTATTATTATTATTAGAGAGAGAGAGAGAGAGAGAGAGAGACGTCAGTTTTCATAAAGGAAGGATGAGATGATATCCGTGAAGAGGAGGAGGAGGAGGAGGATGAGGAGGAGAAAGAGAAGAAGAAGGAGGAAGAAACAGAAGAGGAGGAGAAGAAGGTAGTTGTATAAATATAATGTCATAATAATAATATCTCCTCCTCCTCCTCCTCCTCCTCCTCCTCCTCCTCTTCCTCCTCCTCTTCCTCCTCCGTTTTCCCGCGCCACGCCTTCGCCACTTGAGGAAAATTGCTGTTAATAAATCTTGTCTTTTTATTAGTTTTTATCTTACATCGGAGTTCTTGCTTTCTTTTATTTTTTTCCATGATTTTTAGTCTCCTTTTTTTAGCATTGTTACTTTTTTATTTTATTTTCCTTCTTTTTCCTTTATTTTTTTTTCTTATTGTTAGTTTTTTTCCTTCATAATTTTCTTTTTTTTTCTTTTTCCACTTCTTATTTTTTTTATATGTCTTGTTTTTTTATAGTTTTCTTCTTTGCACCTTATTCCTATTTTTGTTTTGTTTTCCTGTATTTTCTTAGCTTTGTAGTTTTTTGTTTTGTTTGGAACGTTTCTATTATTTTTTTTTTTTGCTTATTCCTCGTATTCGTTTTCATAATCTCTGGCTATTCTGTTTTCCTCCTTTTCTTTTCTTTTTTAATTCTTGCACTTTTATTTTTTTCATCTCTTTTGTCAGCTATCCGTATTTATTTTTTCTTTCTTTATTTTCTTCATCCTTAATTCGCATTTTCTTTCTTATCATCAACGTATTTTCTCTCTCTCTCTCTCTCTCTCTCTCTCTCTCTCTCTCTCTCTCTCTCTCTCTCTCTCTCTCTCTCTCTCTCTCTCTCTCTCTCTCTCTCTCTCTCTCTCTCTCTCTCTCTCTCTCTCTCTCTCACACACACGTCAAACATTCTTTCGATTCGCTTTTCAACTCTTCTCTCTTTTTCTTTCTCTTATTTTCTTGGTGTTTTTCTGTTTTTCTTGTCTATTTTTCTTCCACTTGAGGCTTTTCCTTCTCTATGTTTCCTTGTCTTTTTCTTGTTTTATTTTCTTCCTTCTCTTCTCATTTCTTTGGTCTTATTTTCTCCTCTCATTCCTGTCTCCTTGCCTATTCTCTTTATGTTTATCATACAATTTATTTTCCCTTCCTTTCCTATTTTTATCTTTCTTTTTTCTCTTCTCTTTTCTTTTTCGTCTATTGTCTTAGTTTTTCTCCTCTACTTTCTTCTCATTTCTTTCTTTCTTCTTTTTTTCTCATTTCATTCTTCTTTTCTGTCATTTCTTTCTCTCTTTCTCTCTCTTTCTCCTCTTTCTCTCAGTGCTATCTCTTTTCTCATTTCTTATAATTATTCATTCTTTTACACTTTATTTATTTTCTATTCTTTTACATATTATTCGGCTTCGTGGTGCAGTGGTAAGCGCGTTTAACTATGAATTCCGCTGGGCCAGGTTCGATTCCAGCTAAGGTGTAGTCGACGCGTAGTCCACTCCTCTGTTGATCCTCCCTTCATTCTTTCATATTTTGTGCATTTTTTTATTCTCCACGTTATTTAATTTCTTGGCTCAGTGGTAAGGACGTTTAGACATGAATCTTTTGTCATAGGTTTGATTCCTCCTGCCTCCCTCTCCCCCCCTTTCTTTTTTCTCCCCATCCCTTCCCTTTCTTTCTCTTCCCCTTTCCCTCCCTTTCTTTCCTGCCCTTTCCCTCCCATTCTCTTTCCTCCCCTTTCCCTCCCCTTTTCAGTTCCCTTTTCCTTACTCTTTTCCACCCTTTCCATTTTTTTTTTTTATCTATCCCTTCCTTCCCCTGTCCCTCTCCTCCCTTTTTCTCTTTCCTCCCCTTTCCTTTCCCTTCCTTCTCATCTCCCTTTTCTTTACTCTCCTTCCTTTCCTTTTTTTATATCGTTCCCTTCCCTCCCCTTCCTTTTTCTCTGTCCTCCCCTTTCCTTTTCCTTCCTTCTCATCTCCCTTTTCGTAACTCTTCTCCCTTTTTTCGTTTTTTCATATTTTCCCCTTTCTTCCCCTGTTCCTCATCTTCCTTTTTCTCTTTCCTCCCCTTTTCCTCCCCTCTTATCTCCCTTTTCCTAACGCTCTTCCCTCCTTTCCTTTTTTTCTAATATCTTTCCCTTCCCTCCCCTGTTCCTCTCCTCCCTTTTTCCCTTCCTTTCTCATCTCCCTTTCCCTTACCTTCCCTCCTATCCTTTTCTCTGTGTATATCTTTCCCTTCCCTGCTCTGTTCATCACCTTCCTCTTCCTCCTCCTCCCTTCTGTTGATCCTCCCTTTCTGGCTGGTCGGTTCCTTGCTTAATTGGTTGGACCCGAGTGAAGGTAAACTAAGGTAACCCGGATGTCACACCTGCCCGCCCTGTGCTCCTAAATCTACCTTGTTTTACCTTACCTGTAGTTTTTGTCTTGATTTGTATTACCTGCTTCGTTGTGTTCTTGTTTTTCTGATCATTTTCTTTCTTGTTTTTTTTTTTTCGTTTTCTTCGCTATTTTCTCACCTGGTCTGGGATTCTTGTTTTACCTTGTTTTATTTTTGCTTTACTTTTTTTTTTGTCTTGTTTTGTAATAGCTGGTTCGTTGTTTTCATTTCCTCTTCATTTTTTTTCTCCTTTTCTTC
>NC_066555.1:1554597-1559597 GCF_024679095.1 Eriocheir sinensis
GTGAAATCTTGCTAAAAGGGGAAAGAATTGTTGATAGATAAATATGATAGTGAAGAAAAGGGAGGTTAAAAGAGAAGAGAAAATAGGATAATTGGTCCTTTGATAAACATGATAATAGGAATGAATTAAAGGCAAAGAAAATGGAAGGCGTGAAATCTTGTTAAAAGGAAAAAGAGAATAGTTGATAGATAAATATGATAGTGAAGAAAAGGGAGGTTAAAAGAGAATAGGAAATAGGATAATTGGTCCTTTGATAAACATGATAATAGGAATGAATTAAAGGCAAAGAAAATGGAAGGCGTGAAATCTTGTTAAAAGGAAAAAGATACTATATGATAGATAAATATGATAGTGAAGAAAAGGGAAGTTAAAAGAGAAGAGAAAATAGGATAATTGGTCCTTTGATAAACATGATAATAGGAATGAATTAAAGGCAAAGAAAATGGAAGGCGTGAAAATCTTGTTAAAAGGAAAAAGAGAATAGTTGATAGATAAATATGATAGTGAAGAAAAGGGAGGTTAAAAGAGAAGAGAAAATAGGATAATTGGTCCTTTGATAAACATGATAATAGGAATGAATTAAAGGCAAAGAAAATGGAAGGCGTGATATCTTGTTAAAAGGAAAAAGAGAATAGTTGATAGATAAATATGATAGTGAAGAAAAGGGAGATCGAAAGAGAAGAGAAAATAGGATAATTGGTCCTTTGATAAACATGATAATAGGAATGAATTAAAGGCAAAGAAAATGGAAGGCGTGAAAATCTTGTTAAAAGGAAAAAGAGAATAGTTGATAGATAAATATGATAGTGAAGAAAAGGGAGATCGAAAAAGAAGAGAAGTTGATCCTTAAATAAACACACTAACATGATTTAATTAAAGGCAAAGAATACTGAAGGCTTGAAAATGTTACTAATACGAGTCCTTCCTTATTAGTCCTTCAATGCGAATAAGGAAAAAAAATTAGAAGTCTTGCTTATATTCGTCGATTCGTCCTTTTAAATATCCCCAAAATGAATGAATTAAGATAAAGAAAACAAATGCGTTAAAATCTTGCTAATATGGGAAAGAAAACAATCACGAGTTATTCTTTATTAGTTTATTTACCGGGCTCTCTCAGGTGATGGGAGGGAGGGAGGGAAAGAGAGGGAGGGAGAGATGAAAGGAGGGGAAGAGTAGGAGAGAGATGGAGGGAGGAAGGGTAGGGGAGGAGAGAAGAGGGAAGGAGAGAGTGAGAGATGAAGGGAAGGAAAGTCAGAGAGATGAAGGGAGGAAGGGTAGGGGAGGAGAGAAGAGGGAATGGCAGGAGAGGAAAGGAGAGAGGGAGAGATGAAGGGAAGGAAAGTCAGAGAGATGAAGGGAGGAAGGGTAGGGGAGGAGAGAAGAGGGAATGGCAGGAGAGGGAAGGAGAGAGGGAGAGATGAAGGGAGGGAAAGAGTAGGAGAGAGATGTAGGGAGGAAGGGTAGGGAAGGAGAGAGAGAAAGATGAAGGGAAGGAAATAGTCAGAGAGAGATGAAGGGAGGAAGGAGAGGGGGAGGAAAGGAGAAGGAAGAGCAGGACAGGGAAGGAAGGGGGGGATAGAGGGAGGAAGGAGGAGGGAAGGAAGGGAGTTGAAGGGAGGGATAGAGGGAAGAAGGAGGAGGGAAGGAAGGGAGTTGAAGGGAGGGAGGAAGGAGGAGGGAAGGAAGAATAGAGAAATCTTGCTGTAAGTATTCCCTAATTGGTCCTTAATTAAACACCCCCCAAAAAAGAGTGAGCTCAAGGTAAGACTAGTGAAGGTGTGTAATCTTTCTAATGTGAGAAAGAAGATGACCACGAGTTCCTGTCAGTCCTTGAAGGTGTAGAAGGGAAGACTTTAGAAATCCTATCATCACTTTCTTTCATTTCTCTCTTTGTTTCGTTTTTTTTTCTGATTTTGTTTGTTTCCTTCTTTTATTTTCTCGCTCTAAGAGGTCTAAGATTATTGCCAAAGTTGAAGGATTTTTTTTTGTGTGTGTTGTTTTCATTTTCTTTAATATTTTCATCTCTTTTCTTAATATTCTCAAGATTTTTATTATTTTTTCGTTATTTTCTCTCGCTCTGAATTTATTGCCAAAGCTAAAGATTTTTTTTGTGTGTTTTACCTTCATTTTCTTTAATTTTCTTTATCTATTTTCTTGTTTTTTTCTCTCGATTCTCTTTAATTTCATCTTTTGTTTCTCGTTTTTCATCTCTTTTCTTAATATTCTCTAGATTTTCATTATTTTTTCGTTATTTTCTCTCGCTCTGAATTTATTGCCAAAGTTAAGGATTTTTGTGTGTTTTACCTTCATTTTCTTTAATTTTCTTTATCTATTTTCTTATTTTTTCTCTCGATTTTCTTTAATTTCATCTTTTATGTCTCGTCATGAATTATTGCCAAAGTCGGGCGAATATTCAAGTAGTTTCAGTAAGGAAAGAAACAGATCCTGCAACATCTGTATAATAATTGACTCGAGGGAAAGAACTTAAAAATCGTGAAATCTTGAAGTGTTCTTTTTATGAGCAAGAAAAAAAAAACTTTCCTGTAACGCTTAGATTTCTATTATCGCGAAGGAGAAATTAAAATGTTAAAATCTGTCAAAAACAAAACAAATAAAAGTCTTCAACTCCTGAACATCATTAAAATTAAGGTAAAAAATAATGAAATAACGAAATCTTATTGTGTTCTCTGTTAGAAAAAAACTTATTTGTGATTTCTGAATTGGAAAAAAAATATTGTGGTATTTATACGAGAAACACCTGAGCATCTTCAATTAAGGTGAAGAAATCTGACATAATGAAATATTGCATTTTTATCAAGAAAGAAATACTGACTTGTGATTTCTGATTACTTATTGTGAGGAGAAATTGATAGAATGTGCCTTAACTCCTTGGATGCGGATTTCCTACAAGAAGACATCACCAAGCTACAGGAGTGGAACAAAAAGTGGCTGCTACAATTTAGTGAAGAAAAATGTGAGGTCATGCATCTTGGGAGGGGATATCCAGCACACCAATACCACATGGGAAACACTCCACTACCCACCACAGAGGCACAGAAAGACCTGGGAGCATATGTTACCAGGCTACCAGTGAAGGAATATCCAGCATACCAATACCACATGGGAAACACTCCACTACTCACCACAGAGGCACAGAAAGACTTGGGAGTGTATGTTACCAGGCTACCAGTGAAGGAATATCCAGCATACCAATACCACATGGGAAACACTCCACTACCCACCACAGAGGCACAGAAAGACCTGGGAGCATATGTTACCAGGCTACCAGTGAAGGAATATCCAGCACACCAATACCACATGGGAAACACTCCACTACCCACCACAGCAGCACAGAAGGACCTGGGAGCATATGTTACCAGGCTACCAGTGAAGGCGAAATCCGTGCCAATCGTAGCGGACGGGTTAATAGGAGAAAGATGTGAAGCTCTTTATAGATTAGAATACTATGACGAAGAGAAGGAAGAGTAAAATGGCATTGTGTTGTTATTAGCAAGAAAAAAAACCTGTGATTTCTGAATATTAATGACGGGGGGAAATTGAGATAGGAGAAAGTGCAGCTCTTTAAACACCTGAATAGTTTAACTTAAGATGAAATAGAGAAAGAGTAAAATCATAATGTGTTTTTATTAGTAAGAAAAATATCCTCTCTTTTGATATCTGAATACTTTTGAACTTAAGAAATTGAAATAGAATAAAGAAGTGTGGCTATTTAAATATCTCAAAAATATAACATAAAAGGTAAAAAAAGAGTAAAATCCTAATGTGTTTCTATTAGCAAGAAAAATATATTCACTTATGATTTCTGAATATTTATAAAAAGGAAAATTTGATATAGAAGAAAGAAGTGTGGCTATTTAAATATCAAAAATATAACATGAGGTAAAAAAAAAAAGTAAAATCCTAATGTGTTTCTATTAGCAAGAAAAATATATTCACTTATGATTTCTGAATATTTATAAAAAGGAAAAATTGATATAGAAGAAAGAAGTTTAGCTCTTAAATACCTGAGACGAAAAAATATGAGTAAAACTATAATGTGTTTTTATTACCGTGAAAAATATATTTACACTTGTGATTTCTGAATATTTATGAAGAGGAGACACTGAAATATTACTTAACTTATACGAAAACGAAGTGTAGCTCCTCATACACTTGACTATCATTGCTTAAGACAGAAACTAGAGAGAGTGAAATCATGTTGTGTTTAATGTGTGAAAAAAAAACTTCTTCATAAAGCCGAAACGAAAAAAAAAATAAAGTAAGTTTCACCTGATAAAATATTACTGAAGAGGAAAGAAATTAAAATTGTATGATCTTAAATAAATGAAAAAATTCTCCTTCATAAAGCCCGAATATTTAATAAAGTGGGAAATGGAAATGTCGAGGCGTTAAAACGATATAAAGTAAGTTTCACCTGATAAAATATTACTGAAGAGGAAAGAAATTAAAATTGTGAGATCTTAAATAAATGAAAAAAATCTCCTTCATAAAGCCCGAATATTTAATAAAGTGGGAAATGGAAATATCGAAGTGTTAAAAAGATATAGAAATAAGTATCACCTGAAAAATATTAACTAAAACGAAAGAAAACTAAACATGCTAGACCTTATTAAATGAAAAAAAATATTCGCTCATACAACCCGAATATTTAATAAAGTAGGAAATGGAAATATCGAGGCGTTAAAACGATAAAGTCTCACCTGAAAAATATTGCCTAAGACGAAGAAAACTATACATGCCAGATCTTATTAAATGAAAAAAAATACTCCTTCATAAAACCCGAATATTTAATAAAGTGGAAATTGGAAATACTGAAGTGTTAAAACGATATAAAAAAGTAAAATTAGGTAAGTCTCACCTGAAAAAATATTACTTAAAACAAAGAAAACAGAAAAAGTAAAGTTATCGTATTTAAATGAAAAAAAAAACCCACTCATCATAAATCCTTGAATATTTAAGGAAGTAAGAAACTGAAATAT
>NC_066555.1:1567097-1577097 GCF_024679095.1 Eriocheir sinensis
TGAAGAAGAATAGGATTTAAAAGCTTATTAACATGTTTATTATAGCTACTACTACTACTACTACTACTACTACTACTACTACTACTACTACTGCCACCACCTCTACCAGTTCTCACACCTCGACGTTACTTTCTTGGAAACAGAATTATTAAAAGCAGGAAAAAAGGATGAACAGTTACGAACCTTTAAATAGAACGAGACAAATGCTTCGCTTCTCCCGTGCTTCAGAGACTTTGAGGCCTCGGGTTCACTGCCATCCACGAGAGAGAGAGAGAGAGAGAGAGAGAGAGAGAGAGAGAGAGAGAGAGTTTGCTTTAGACAGTTAATTTGCTTGGTTTGTCCTTGTGTGTGTGTGTGTGTGTGTGTGTGTGTGTGAAAAAAGACAAACATTGCTTTGAGACACTTGTCCTTCGAAAAAGCCTTAATTCACACACACACACACACACAAACACACACACACACACACACACACACACACACACACACACACACACACACACACACACACACTAATAATAATAATAATAATAATAATAATAATAATAATAATAGCATAGCAACAGCCTTCTCATCATCACTGTAAACAACAACAACAACAACAACAACAACAACACTATACCTCCCCCCTTCTCTCCTCCCTCCCCCCTCAACGTCCCTCCTCCTCCTTCCCTCCCCTTTTCTTCTCTCTCCCTCTCCCTATCCCCTTTCCTCCCCCTCTCCCCCTTTTACCTCCTCCAAAACAAAAAAACAAAAACAAAATATTACCTTAAAAAATGAGAGAGAGAGAGAGAGAGAGAGAGAGAGAGAGAGACACACACACACACACACACACACACACACACACACACACACACACACAGTTCAAAAACCTGCTAGTCCAAGGTAAACAAGAGTATCGCCTGGCCACTCATCTCGCCCCTTGATCGCTGAGGGGGGGGGGGAGGGGGGGGGGCAATAGGCGTGGGCTAAAAGGTGGTGGGTGTGGGAGACCAATAGTAATAGTTGTAGTAGTAGTAGTAGTAGTAGTAGTAGTAGTAGTAGTAGTAGTAGTAAGACAAGAAGGATTAGTTAAGAGCAGGTGTCGTAGTAGTAGTAGTAGTAGTAGTAATTAGTGTAGCAGGTGTGGTAATTCCCGTGCTGTGTTTTAGTTTAATGTTATCAGCAGGACAGGTGGTGGGCAGTGCGGGATAGCAGGTGGGTGATGGCTGCAGCAGTAGGTGAGGTAGAGCAACCGCCTTTAGCAGTTGATGAGGAAGGCGATAGTCTCAGCAGCAGGTGAATTAGGGGAACTGTTCTAGAAGCAGATGAACTTAGCAGAATACAGTCTTAGCAGTAGATGAAGTAAGTGGGCCAGTCTTAGCAGTAATTGAAGTAAGTGGGCCAGTCTTAGCAGTAAATGATGCACTTAGCAGAAGATGGTTTTAGCAGCAGATGAAGCACTTAGCGGGAAACAGTTTTAGCAGCAGATGAAATATTCAGCAGGCGACAGTTTCAGTCACACATGAAGTACGAAGCAGAGGACAGTTTTAGCAGTAAGTGGAAAGGGCGTCGGTCTTAGAAGTAGGTTAATTACTTATCAGAATACAGTTTTAGAAGCAGTGGGTTAAGCAGGTGGGATTTTGGGTTATAGCAGTGGGTTAAGCAGGCGGCATTTTGGGTTATAGCAGTGGGTTAAGCAGGTTGCATTTTGGGTTAGACATAGCAATTCTTTAATCTTAGCAGTAGATGAAGTTTTAGCATGCCAGTTAGTCGACCTTTGTATATTATCCCTGAAGAGCAGTAGAGGATTTTTTTTATTAGACCAGTAGAGGATATTTTTTTATAGACCAGTAGAGGATATTTTTTTATAGACCAGTAGAGGATTTTTTTTATAGACCAGTAGAGGATATTTTTTTATAGACCAGTAGAGGATATTTTTTTATAGACCAGTAGAGGATATTTTTTTATAGACCAGTAGAGGATATTTTTTTATAGACCAGTAGAGGATATTTTTTTATAGACCAGTAGAGGATATTTTTTATAGACCAGTAGAGGATATTTTTTTATAGACCAGTAGAGGATATTTTTTATAGACCAGTAGAGGATATTTTTTATAGACCAGTAGAGGATATTTTTTTATAGACCAGTAGAGGATTTTTTTATTAGACCAGTAGAGGATATTTTTTTATAGACCAGTAGAGGATATTTTTTTATTAGACCAGTAGAGGATATTTTTTTATAGACCAGTAGAGGATTTTTTTTATAGACCAGTAGAGGATATTTTTTTATTAGACCAGTAGAGGATTTTTTTTATAGACCAGTAGAGGATTTTTTTTATAGACCAGTAGAGGATATTTTTTTATTAGACCAGTAGAGGATATTTTTTTATAGACCAGTAGAGGATTTTTTTTATAGACCAGTAGAGGATATTTTTTTATAGACCAGTAGAGGATATTTTTTATTAGACCAGTAGAGGATATTTTTTTATTAGGAACAACAACAACAGCAGCGATATTGTCAGTTGAGGATATTTTTTTATAGACCAGTAGAGGATTTTTTTTATAGACCAGTAGAGGATATTTTTTTATTAGGAACAACAACAACAGCAGCGATATTGTCAGTTCTGGGCATACTGTAGCACATTCTCAATCAGTATGTTCCTGTTTGACCTTTTTTTGATTGCTTCCTTAATTTTTGGTGTTTTCGATTAATGATATCTGTTTTTTTTATTGTCCAGGGAAACTAATATGACTCGTTTTTGCTCCAATATTTACATTTTCTTAACCAGTTCGTGTTCACTGAGTTCAGATGAGATTTTGGTTTATTGGTGTTTTTATATTTCCTTCTCTTTTCCTGTTTTTCTTTTCCTGTTTTTCTCTTTTCCTCTTTTTCTTTTTTCCTGTCTCTCTTTTTCTCTTTCCCTCTCTTTCCCTGTCCTACTTTTTTCCTCATTTTCTTTTTTCTTGTCTTTCTCTTTTCATCTTTTTCTCTTTTCCTGTCTTTTTCTCTTTTCCCATCTCCTTTTCTCTTTCCCTCTCTTTTCCTCTCTCTTTTCCTCTTTTATCTTTTCCTGTCTTTTTTCTCTTTTAATCTTTTCCTGTCTCTCTTTTTCCCTTTTTTTTCTTTTCCTGTCTCTCTTTTTCTATTTCCCTTTTCCTGTCTTTTTCTTTTCCTCTTTTTCTCTTTTCCTGTCTCTCTTTTCCTCTTTTATCTTTTTCTGTCTCTCTCTTTCCCTCTCTTTTCCTGTCTCTCTTTTTCTCTTTTTCTCTTTTCCTGTCTCTTTTCCTCTTTCCCTCTCTTTTCCTGTCTCTTTTCCCTTTTTCTCTTTCCCTCTCTTTTCCTGTCTCTTTTCCCTTTTTCTCTTTCCCTCTCTTTACCTGTCTCTTTTCCTTTTTTTCTATTTTCCTGTTTATCTTTTTCTCTTTTTTTCTTTTCCTGTCACTGTTTTTCACTTTTCCTCTTTTCCTTTCTTTTTTTTTCACTCGCTTTTCCTGTCTCATATTCCTCTTTTTTCTCTTTTCCTGTCTTTCTCTTTCCCTCCCTTGATATCTTTGTTTTCGAATGATGATTTTTATATCGTTATTGTTCTTATGAAAACTAATCTGACTCGCCTTCTGTGTCTATATCAGCATTGTCTCAACCAGTTTCCGTCCAGTGTGTTCAACCGAGATACTTTTTTTAATTTCTATCTTTTTTTTTTTCATTTGTGTGTTTTACTGCAATGTCTGACCTGAATTTTGATCTGTTGTCTTTGGAAGCTGATTTTAGTCGAAGTTTCTGGGCCCATTTTAACATTTTCTCAACCAGTTAGTTCATATCTGCTGTGTTCATCCGAGATACTTCTTTTAATTGCTATCTTCCTTTTTTTATGTGTGTGTGTGTTAGTGCAATGTCCGACCTGAATTTTGGATCTGTTGCCCTTGGAAGCTGATTTGATTTGAAGTGTCTGTTCAAAAGTTAACATTTTCTCAACCAGTTCAAATCGAGTGTGTTCAAACGAGACCTTCCTTTGATTGCTTTCTTCGTTTTTCTCATGTGTGTGTTTTAGTGCAATGTCAGACCTGAATTTTAGACCTGTTGCCCTTGGAAGCTGATTATAGTTGAAGTGTCTGGGCCTATTTTAACATGTTCTCAACCAGTTCAAATCGCGTGTGTTCAAACGAGACCTTCCTTCCATTGCTTTCTTCGTTTTTTCCCAATGATGTGTTTTACTGTAATGTCATACTCGATATTTATGACTTTATTGTCCTTGGAAGCTTATTTAACTCGCTTCTGTGCATCGATATTTTTCTCAACCAGTTCAAATCGAGTGTTTTCAAATGAGACCTTCCTTCCATTGCTTTCTTCGTTTTTTTCCCAATGATGTGTTTTACTGTAATGTCATACTCGATATTTATGACTTTATTGTCCTTGGAAACTTATATGACTCGCTTCTGTGCATCGATATTTTTTTCAACCAGTTCAGATTTATTACCCACTGTGGTCATACGAGGCTTTTCTTTAATTGCTTTCTTTCTTTTCTTTCTTTGTCTGCGTTTTAGCGTCAGATCTCATATATTTTCTTCATTTTCCTTTCTCTTTCTTTTTTCTCTTTTCCTCTCTTATTTCCTCTTTTCTTCTCTTTCCCTCTCTTTCCTCCTTTCACTCTTTTTCTATCTTTTTTTCCTCTTTTCTTCTCTTTCCCTCTCTTTCACTCTTTATTTCTCTTTCTTCCTCTTTTCCTCTTTTCTCTTTTTCTCTCTTTTCCTTTTTCCTTCTCTCTTTTTTCCTATCTTCTTTCCCTATTTTCCTGTTTCTTTTTTTTCCTCTTTTCTCTCTTTTCTCTCTTTTCCCCTCTTTTCCTGCCTTTTCCTCTTCTCTATTTTCCTCTTTTCCCTTCTTTTCCTACCTTTCTGCCTTTGCCTTTCTTTCCCTCTCTTCTTTCCTTCTTTTCTGTTTCTCTCTTTTTCCTCTTTTCCTTTCTTTTCCTCCGGAGTGTCAAGTGAGTGTGTTCTTGTTGCTATGGGATCTTGTTGGGAAGGGTGTTGGATCCTGGTCATTGGGATCGGTTGTTGCCAGGTCAGTTTAGCTCTTAGGTTCTGATTCTCTATGCATGGGGATCTGTTTGTGATAGTTTCTCTTTACTTCTCTCTGTATATATTTGCTTTTTTTTATCGTTTATTTACTTATTTATTTCAGTTTCTTCATTTATTTCTTTGTTTTGTGGTTTGGGATTTTGATTTTTGCTGTTTTTATGCCCTCTATCCACCTTCACCACCATCACCACCACCACCACCACCACCACTATCCAGAACCACCACTACCACTATCCATAACCACCAAAAATAATAGTAGTGATAATAATAATGTTAATAATATGACAAGGCGTGTAACTGATGGTGGTGGTGGTGGTGGTGGTGGTGGTGGTGATGGTGGTGGTGGTGGTTCAACCGGTTCGTTCGCTACTTCGCTCGACGCTAACGGGACTTCGAACACACACACACACACACACACACACACACACATCTGGAGACCTCGATTCTCTCTCTCTCTCTCTCTCTCTCTCTCTCTCTCTCTCTCTCTCTCTCTCGTCCTTCGGCAGGTGAGAGTGATGAGAGAGGCGTTGGACAGGTGTTGGGGACCTTGAGGAATTCCCTTCACCCACCATCATCACCACCATCACCACCACCAACACCACCACCAACACCACCCACCATCACCTGTCATAACCATCAACACCCACCAACACCAACACTCATCACCACCCTCAACACTCACCATCACCCTCAACTCCCATCCTTATCTTCCCTTATCTGCCTCCCCCTTATCTTTCTCACCCTTATTTTCCTCACCCTTATCTTCCCAGCCCTTATCTTTCTCACCCTTATCTTTCTCACCCTTATTTTCCTCACCCTTATCTTCCCCGCCCTTATCTTTCTCACCCTTATCTTCCTCCCCCTTATCTTCCTCGCCCTTATCTTTCTCACCCTTACTTCTCTCACCCTTATCTCGCTCCCCTTATCTTTCTCACCCTTATTATATGCGTCTTCGTGGTTCAGTGGTTAACGTGCCTAACTACGGATCTGCAGGCCTGGGTTCGAATCCCCGCCTGGGCAGTCCGCACATAGCCCACCCTGCTGTTTATCCTTCCTTTCGGGGTGGTGGATAAATGGATACTTGGGGAAACCTGGGGATTGTAAATTTTGGTGGGTAATTCGGGTGTTGCAGTGGCCGTGTTCCGGGTTACAGAGATTAGCACAGAGGCCACGCGTAGGCAATAGCGTATGCTCCCAACTTTACTATAGCTTATCTTCCTTCTCTGTTTTCTTCTCTCCGTTCTCCCTCAACTGATCTCTACTGTCCCTTCTGCTCCCTTTCTCGTCTTTACTCCACCTGGAAACCTCTTAACAACCTTTTTATATGTTCTTGGAAACTTGTCTCCTTCTTCTTCTTCATCATCTTCATCATCTTCTTCTTCATCTTCTTTTTCTTCATCTTCTTTTTCTTCTTCTTCTTCGTCTTCTTCTTCTTCTTCTTCTTCTTCTTCTTCTTCTTCAGGCCCTCTACACCCTATATAATGTTTGTTGTCCTTGAAAATCTGTCTTTTTTTCTTCTTTAGGTCCTTTCTACACCCCATATATTATTTCTTGTCCTTGGGAACTTGTCTTCTGGAGGTCTTTGTATACCCCATATAGTACTTGATGTCCTTGGGAGCTTGTCACTTCGGGTCCTTTCTACATCTCATATAGTGTTTGTAGTCCTTGGAAACTGTCTTGAGGTCCTTTCCATACCCCATTCAGTGTTCTTTGTCCCTGGGAACTCGTCTTTTCGAGGTCCTCTTCACGCACCATATAGTTCTTGCTGTCCTCGAAAACTATCTTCCCCTGGTCCGTTCCACACCCTTTGCAGTGCCTGAAGTCCTTGGAAACCTGTCACTTAAGTATGTCACCTCTAAGAAACCAAGGCCCGTTTTACCTCTTAACACCTTTATCTGAGTCTTCGCTGCCTTATTATATCTTTGGAAACCTGTCTTCTTACTCTTCTTCTTCAGGTCCTTCCTACAGCCTATACGTTCTTGTTGTCCTTGGTAACCTATCTCTTCAGTATGTCACCTCTAAGAAACCAGGGCCCTTTTTACCTCTTAACACCTTTGTCTGAGTCTTCGCTGCCTTAGTATATCTTTGGAAACCTGTCTTCTTACTCTTCTTCTTCAGGTCCTTCCTACAGCCTATACGTTCTTGTTGTCCTTGGAAACCTGTCACTTCAGTATGTCACCTCTAAGAAACCAGGGACCTTTTTACCTCTTAACACCTTTATCTGAGTCTTCGCTGCCTTATTATACGTCCATGGAAACCTGTCATCTTCTTCTTCTTCTTCTTCGTCTTCTTCGTCTTCTTCCTACAGCCTATACGTTCTTGTTGTCCTTGGAAACCTGTTACTTGAATATGTCACCTCTGAAACCTAGGACTCTCTCATGCAGTCTTTTATATTTTGTCTTTTCTACCTTTGGAGTACTTAGGTGTCTTGCCCGTCACCTTCCCTTAACACCTAGGTTGGTACTTTAAGACTCTCGCTTCTCACATCACCTATTTCTAAAGGTCAAAGAGGGGGTCAGTCGGGTTCTAATGAGTGTTTCTTCAGGTTCACGGTTCAGAGAAAGGGTCAAACTACCACTGGGGTCATAAAACTACTCCTGGAAATTACCACAACTCCTACGAAAGCCTTGTCAAATATGTGTTCTTGGGCCGGGAAATGTCTTGCAATATAACCCCTAGTAACCTTATCTACCCTTTACCCCTCACCCTCACCCACCTTTCAGCTTGTCACCCTTAGAAATCTTAGTCTTAGCGTCCTTCAGCACCCACCTTTACCGAAGACACTCTTGGAACCTTATTTACTCCCCCTCACTTATCCCTTTCAGCCTGTCACCCTTAGAATTCTTACCCTTTACGTCCCCTTAACACCCACCCTTAGCTCAGACACCCTAGGAACCTTACCTTCACCTCCCCTTTACCCACCCTTTCAGCCTGTCACCCTTAGAATTCTTACCCTTTACGTCCCCTTAACACCCACCCTTAGCTCAGACACCCTAGGAACCTTACCTTCACCTCCCCTTTACCCACCCTTTCAGCCTGTCACCCTTAGATTTCTTGCCCATTACATCCCTCAACACCTAACCTTACCCTCAACGCCCAACCTTACGGTAGATACCATAGCAACCTTTCCTGACCTTCACTCACCCTCTCAGCCTGTCGCCCTTGAGAATCTGCCCTTTATTAGCTCTTTTACGGTCTTTGAAATCCTTGAAAACGTGTCTGACTTGCGAATCTTGCCTTTCATCAACGCTTGACGCCCACCCTTAGTCTGATCGCCCTTGTATCCTCTTTAAGCCCTTCCCCGCGCTTCCAGTCTGCCACCCTTGCTCACCTGCCCTTTCTTAACCCTTGTGCAGCCTTGGACGTCTTCGGTGGTGTCTGGAAGATGTGGCACCCACTCTTTAGAATCCTTGTTGGCCTTGGATAACTTCCGGTGGACCTTAGTGCTAAACCTTAGAATTTAGTGTATTTGGGGAGGCGGTGGCTGAGTGGTCAGCGTGCGGGCGCGGCGTCCTGGAGGACACGAGTTCGAGTCCCGCCCGCCACCACAAGCTGACAATTTTCAGTCTTCGCCGAGTGACCTAAGATTACCCACATGTCCTGAAGACCACCACTCAATCCGAACTCTTGATTAACTCTGAAGAGGATAAAAAATAACCTCTGGAGGGCAGCATGAGCCAAGCGAGATGGCAACACTATAAAACACCTGCGTGCACCATCACGAGCTGGGGCCGACAACAAGGCCCTAAGCCTACCGCCGCCCCTGGCTGGACGTAAAAAATAAAAACTGAGAACGTGTCACCAGCTTAATTGTCCACAGAAATCTTTCAACTCCTGAGTGTCTGACAACGAGCCGACGAGTTGACAATCAAGTGTGTACTTCTAATTTGACACCGTGGGACTTTTACTCCTCCAAACCCTCTTCAGCGCCCTTAAGAACGTGTACCTTCACTCCGCCGCCCTGGAGAACCCGACTCGTTTTCACTCCTTTGCTTCTTTTAGAGTCCTTGGTGTACTTGGGAAACGTGTCCTCTTCTGTCTGTCACTCGTGAGAACCTTGCAGCCTCACCTTCTCTCCCCCCCCCCCCCCACACACACACACACCTTGGAACTTTGCCCTTTTTTAAATCCGTGAGCCTTTTCCTCTGAACTTTCGTAGTCTTTAATGCTCCTGGAGGCTTCTTTACATTCCTTAACACTTGCATCCCTGGCTTCTTTAGGACCTTCAACACCCACTCCAAGCCTGACTTTATGCTCTTTCACACCCTCTGGAATTTTTAATGTGCTTTTTTTTTCTTAACGTTTGGCCTATAGCGCCGGTAAACTTTAATGGTGGGGCCTGCTGGTCGGCCTCGGCCCGTTAGTGGCGCCATTCTATCTTGACTCTTGCCCTCCGGAGGTCCACTTGATCCTCTTGAAGAGTTTCACTTGAGTCCGGGTTGCTAGGTGGTCATCAGGGCAGCATGTGGGTAGTCTTAGGCACTCGGCGATGACTGAACACTCAGCTTGAAGTGGCAGGCTGGATCGTGACCCTTCCGTCTTAGTCACCCGCAAACCTGTCTTCTTCGCCGTTCTTCGATAACCTTTAGAGTTTTTGCAGGTTCTGGAAACACGTGTTCTTGCCTCGGCCGTCCTTGGAAACCTGCCTCCTATTGCTTCCTTCTTGTGTTAACCTTTCTGCCTCAGCGTCCCACGAATCCTTGGAAACCTGCCTCCTATTGCTTCCTTCGTGTGTGTATTAGCGTCCTAGGAGTCCTTGGAAACCTGGCTCGCGTTACTTCCTTCTTGTGATAACTTTCTTGCAATAGAGTCCTAGGGGTCCTTCGAAACATATCTCCTCTTGCCTCCTCCTTATGATAACCTTTATGCAGTACGGTAGAGTCCTATATAAGGATCCTTCGAAGCCTGTCTCGCGTTTCTTCGTCATGGTAACCTTTATACGGTTA
>NC_066555.1:1582097-1607097 GCF_024679095.1 Eriocheir sinensis
TCCCTCCCTCACTCCCTTCACGTGTCTCCCTACTCCCTTCACTGCCTATTTTTTTCATGTCTCCCTCTCTCACTCACTCTCTCCTTCCCTCCCATTCTATACTCTCCCTTTTTTTTACTCCATAACTATTCATAATGTTATCTCAATCTCTCCCTTACTTTCACTTTTACTCTCCCTCATTTTCTCTACCTCTTTCTTACTTTGTTTCTTTTCTCTCCCTATCTTTCTCCCTGTATTTCCAGCTCCCTTTTCCATAATGTAGTTCACTTTCTTTCACTCTCACTCTCTTCCTTCACTTCTCCCTTTTCATCTCCCTTCCTCACTCCCTTTCGTTGCTCCCTATTATTCTTCTCAAATAACCTTCTCCCTCTCTCGCTCTTTCACTTTCTCCCTCACTCTCACTCTCCCTGTCTCTCCCTCTCCCCTCCCTCCATTCCCCGACATCTCCCTCTTCTACTAGTGGTGGTGGTGTTGGTGGTGGAGTTGTATAGGGGAGGTGAGAACAGTGGAGGTTGGTGGAAGGGGAGGAGGAGGGGAGTGGAAGTGGTGGTAGTGGTGGTGGTGGTGGAGTGGGAGATAGGGAGGATAGGGGGAAGGGGGGAGATCAGGTGGTCAGAGCAAGGTGGTGGTGGTGGTGGTGATGATGGTAGTGGTGATGGGGGGGGGGTATGGGAGGAGGTGATGGAGTGGAGGAGACTAGTATTAATGGATGGTAATATGTGGATGATGGTGGTAGTGGTGGTGGTGGTGGTGGTGGTGATGGTGGTGGCGATGATAGTGTGATTGTGGTAGGTAATGGTACGTGGCGGTGGTGGTGGTGGTGGTGGTGGTGGTGGTGGTAGTGGTGGTGGTGGTGGTGGTGGTGGTGGTGGTGGTGGTAGTGGTGGTGGTGGTTGACGTGATTGTGTTAAGTAATCATGTAACAGTTTCTTCTTCTTCTTTTTCTTCTTCTTTTTCTTTTTTTTCTTCTTTATTTTTATTTTTATTTTTCTTCTTCGTCTTCTTTTTTCTCCTTTTTCTTCTTTTTCTTCTTCTTCTTCTTCTTCTTTTTCTTCTTCTTCTCCTTCTTCTTCTTCTTCTTCTATTTGTTCTTGTTCTTCTTTCTCTATATCCAGTAACATCAGCAAGAACAGTAGTAGTAGTGGTAGTAGTAGTAGTAGTAGTAGTGGTAGTAGTAGTAGTAGTAGTAGTAGTCGTGGTGATGGTAGTGGTGGTGATGGTGTTCTTATTGTGTTGGTAATAAATGTGGTAGTGGTGGTGGTGATGATGGTGGTGGTGGTGGTGATGATGATGGTGGTGGTGGTGATGATGGTGGTGGTGATGTAATTAGTATTGATGGTGGTGCATAAATCGTTAAGTCCTTGGTCTCTCTCTCTCTCTCTCTCTCTCTCTCTCTCTCTCTCTCTCTCTCTCTCTCTCTGTCCATATAAGTGAAAATAATGATAAAGAAGTAAAATAAAGGAATTTGATAGTGTATGTGTGTGTGTGTGTGTGTGTGTGTGTGTGTGTGTGTGTGTGTGTGTGTGTGTGTGTGTGTGTGTGTGTGTGTGCGTAAGGGGGTGGGAGCGAGGGAGGGGGTGTAGTCATTGTCCTTGAGTCTCTCCCCTCCCCCTCCCCTCCCCAGCACCCCCCTCCCCCCTCCCTTCCCTTCCCCTCCTCTCCCCTCCTCCCTCCTCCTCCTCTCTCCCTTCTCTCTCTCTCTCTCTCTCTCTCTCTCTCTCTCTCTCTCTCTCTCTCTCTCTCTCTCTCTCTCTCTCTCTCTCTCTCTCTCTCTCTCTCTCTCTCTCTCTGCATCGTGTGTGTGTGTGTGTGTGTGTGTGTGTGTGTGTGTGTGTGTGTGTCATGTGCTTCGGCCCAAATTTCGCCCTCCTCCTCCTCCTCCTCCTCTTCCTCCATATTATAGGACCCGTTTTCTTCCTCCACCTCCATCTATCTTTCCTCCCCTTCTCCCTCCCCTTCACCCTCTCCCCTTCCCTTCCATACCTCCCTCTTCCCTTATCCCCTTCCTCCCCTTCCCTCCTTCGTTCTCTCCCTTCTTCTTTCCTTTCCTTCTCTTCTCTTCCCCGTTCTTCTCCTTCCCTCCACTTCCCTTCACTGTTTTCTCCCTTCTTCCTTCTTTCCCTCCCCTTCCTCTCCCTTCCCATTCCCTTCCACCTTCCCCCTCTCTCCTCTTCCCTCTCTCTCCCTTCTCCTTCCCTTCACTCTCCCTTTCCTTCCCATCCCTTCATTAGCAATTTCCTCTCTTTCTCTCCTTTTCCATATCCACCCCCTTTTTTTTTTCCTTTGTTTCCTCTGTTCTTCCTTCCTTCCTTCCTTCCTTCCTTCCTTCCTATATATTTTCCAACTATCTTCAACTCTCCCCTCTTCATTCCCCTTCCCTATCTCCTCCTCCTCCTCCTCCTCCTCCTCCTCTCCCTCCCTCTGGCGCCAAACTGCTCGTCACGTGATCAAAAAGAGAGAAAAAAAGAAGATTGGGGACTCTTTCTTCTTCCTCTTCTTGCGCCCGTAACCTTAGAGAGAGAGAGAGAGAGAGAGAGAGAGAGAGAGAGAGAGAGAGAGAGAGAGAGAGAGAGAGGAAAAAATTGACAGAAATTCAAACAAAACATTAAAAACAAGACACATAAATAAACACACACACACACACACACACACACACACACACACACACACACACACACACACACACACACACACACAAACCCGTTGCAGTATCACAATATATTAACTTTTTTGTAGATCAAGGGTGTAGGTCTGTAAGGTAGATGGGTAGATAGATAGATAGATAGATAGATAGATAGATAGATAGATAGATAAGGATATAAATATAGAAGCCTTAATGATATGCCTCCCGCCTCCATTTTTTTCCTCATTGTAACGGTGTGAGAGAGAGAGAGAGAGAGAGAGAGAGAGAGAGAGAGAGAGAGAGAGAGAGAGAGAGAGAGAGAGATCACATTATGCACCTATTTTACGATCGTTACTCCAATCTTTCTTCCTCCTCCTCCTCCTCCTTCATCTCCTCCTCCTCCTCCTCCTCCTCCTCTTGGCAACTAATAAGTGTACCAGAAAATGTTAACAAGTTCAGACACGACTCAACATGTTTAAGTTTTTTGTTTGTTTCTTCATATATTCAATTGAGAGTTTTCTGTATCGATGTCTTTTGTAATGTGAACTTAGGAAGAGGAAGAGGAGGAAGAGGAGGAGGAGGAAGAGGAGGGGGGGGGGTAGTTCTGCCACATAAGTCTACGGAGGGAACAAGCCACATAACATCTACTTTACCTGTATGTGTGTGTGTGTGTGTGTGTGTGTGTGTGTGTGCGTTTTGAGAAAGTGGAGGAGGAAGACGAAGAGAACGAGGAGCAGAAGAAGAAGAGAAAGAAGGAAGAGGATAAAAAAATATATATAAAGAGAGAAGAAGAAAAGAGGAAAAGAGAGAAGAGGAGAAAAAGAAGATGGTAAAAGAAGACAGAAGAAAGAACAATAAACAAGAACAAAAGAAGAGAAAGGGAAACCAGAAGAAACTACATCTGGAAACATGGAAGGGTAGGCAACTGTCTTTAGGTAACAGCGATGATGCCTGGTTTAGTGATGTTTCTTGAGTTGCCGCCAGCAGAACAGATCAAGTCGTCTGCTATCCGTGGCCAGCAGGGACCGACATTCAGTGCACTCCTGCTGGAACGAGGTGGAGGCCATTCCTGCTTTTTAACGAGAGGGAGGAGGAGCAGGAGGAAAAAGAGGAGGAGGAGGAGGAGGAAGAGGGGAAGGACGAGCACCAGGAGGAGGAGGAGGAGGAACGCAAGAGGTAAAAGAAGAAAGAGGAGAAGTAAAAGAAGGAAGAGAAGGATGAGGAAGAGGAGATAAAAGAGGAAGATCAGGAGGAGGAGGAGCAATTGAAGAGGAAAACGATGAAGAAAGAGAAGAAAAAGAAGGAAGAGGAGGAGAAGCAGAAGGAAGAGGAGGGGGTAGCAGGAGGAGCAGGACGAAGAGATTAAAGAAGCGGATAAGGAGAAGGAGGAGCAACTGAAGAGGAATGTGAAGAAAAGAGAGAAGGAAAAGGAGGAAGAGAAGAAGGAAAAGGAGAACAAGGAGGAGGAGGAGGAGGAGGAGGAGGAGGGAATAGCAACAAGTTGTAAGTAGTCTCCACCTAATCTTCCACCACTGTCCTCCATATTTTCCTCCTCCTCCTCCTCCTCCTCCTCCTCCTCCGGCCTTCAAGAATAGATTAGACAAGTATTTTGAATCCAACCAGCAACTAAGATATTACTCGTTGTCGTAATAACGTTAAGTTCTTTCGAATACTGGTGTCCTTGTCCGCTTTTATCGCCCGGTTAGTGGTAGCAGTAATGGTAGTTCTTTCCTCTTTCCTACATAATTTCCATGCAGTTTTTCCATGCTGCATGGTTCTTTTTCCTTTCCTGCCAGCTTTGGCTGGAGGGATGGGGGGGGTGGGGAGGAGCCTTCGCCTTTGCTGTCCTTCATCTTCCACCTTTGATTAAATAGTTAGTGTAGCTTGTCACAAACAGCCTCGTAAGGACCAGCAGGTCTGCTGTTGTTTGTTCTTCCTTTGTGTTCCTTTGTGATCCTCCTCCTCCTCCTCCTCCTCCCAATTTTGAAAAAGCTGTGGCAAAGTCGGTTAAGAAGGAGGAGGCGGAGACGGTTGAAGAGGAGGAGGAGGAGGAAGAGGAGGAGGAGGAGGACAGTGGATGACTAAAGGAAGGGAATTCCCCTAGCACAGTGTTGCCAACATGACGCCGCCTCGCACCGTTACCAAGGCTGCAAAAACTGGTGTGTGTGTGTGTGTGTGTGTGTGTGTGTGTGTGTGTGTGTGTGTGTGTGTGTGTGTGTGTGTGTGTTTGGTGTAAAAAGTTATATTATTGTATATTCTAACCACTACTACTACTACTACTACTACTACTACTATTACTACTACTACTACTGCTACTACTACTACCACTACTAATTCTAAAGCAATCTTACGAGTCATTCCTAAGAGTCACCTCACTAATGACAGCAATATTTCATCAAGAACTATAAAAGGCAGTAATAGTAGAAGTAGTAGTAGTAGTAGTAGTAGTAGTAGTAGTAGTAACAATATCCTCGCAACAATCAGCTATTTATGTTCTCAGGTGTGTGTGTGTGTGTGTGTGTGTGTGTGTGTGTGTGTGTGTTTATCTGACAATTACCTTCTCGCTGCTGCCTTGCTAAGATTGCCTGCGCCCCTTTTTAGATATGCCCTGCTACTATTATTATCCCCGTGTTGCATTACCCGGTGGTGCTGGGGGGGAGGGGGGGGAGGGGGGTGTAGAGAGCAGAACCTTAAAATAACTATACACAAACAAAAATAATCAGACAATATAAAAAAAAAACCGTATACCGCAAGACATATACTTTTTGAGTGCAGTGTGTGTGTGTGTGTGTGTGTGTGTGTGTGTGTGTGTGTGTGTGTGTGTGTGCAAATACTGTCTATCGCAAGTATTTTTATTTTTATTTTCTCGTTCACTCTTCATTTTCCTTTCTCTCTCTCTCTCTCTCTCTCTCTCTCTCTCTCTCTCTCTCTCTCTCTCTCTCTCTCTCTCTCTCTCTCTCTCTCTCTCTCTCTCTCTCTCTCTCTCTCTCTCTCTCTCTCTCTCTCTCTCTCTCTCTCTCTCTCTCTCCCCCTTTTATTCTCCATCTTCCCTATCTTCTTTACTCTCTCTTCTTCCTTCCTTCCATCTCCTTCTTAACCTTTTATCTACCACTTCTTTAACCTGCTCTCCCTTTCCACTAATTCCTTACATACCTTCTTCCCTTTCGCTTCTTCTCTCATCCTTACCTATTCTCTTCCTTCCCTTGATCAGTCTTCCAAAATGAGAGAGGAGGAGGAGGAGGAAGAGCAGGAGGAGAAGGAGGAGGAGGAGGTAGAAGACTTATTTCCAGGTTAGGTTGTGGAGGCGCGCACGAGACGAAGACGAATCGATTACACAACACGGATTTAAGATATCTTTATTCTCTCTCTCTCTCTCTCTCTCTCTCTCTCTCTCTCTCTCTCTCTCTCTCTCTCTCTCTCTCTCTCTCTCTCTCTCTCTCTCTCTCTCTCTCTCTCTCTCTCTCTCCACTTGTCTTTTTTTTTCCGCGAAGAGGGAATCCCAATTGTTATATCCGGGTTGTGTGTGTGTGTGTGTGTGTGTGTGTGTGTGTGTGTGTGTGTGTGTGTCGTGTACGTGTGTATGTACGTTAGGACAAAGGACAAACGCACATAAATCATCTTCTTAAAGCGCGCTCACACACACACACACACACACACACACACACACACACACACACACACACACACACACACTTCAACCCCTTCCCATCCCTCTCTTCCTTTTCCTTCCCTTCCCTTTCATTCCTTTTCCTTCTGTATCCTTTCCTTCCCTTCTCCCCTTCCCTCATGCCTTCTTCCTCTCTTTCCCCTTTCCCTATCTCATCCCTTCGCTTCCATTCCATTCCCTTCTCTTCCCTTTCCTTCCCTTCCCTTCACTTAATTTCCCTTCCCTTCTCTTCCCTCCCTCCTCCTCCTCTTTCCTTCCTTCCTCCTTCCCTTCCCTCCTTCCTCCCTTCCTTCCCTTCCATTTCATTCCCTCCCGTTCCATCCCCTTCCCTTCCCTTCTCTTCTCCTCCCTTCCCTCTCTATCCCCTCCCCTTTCCTTCCCTTCCCTCCCCTTTCCTTCCGTCCCTTCCCCTTCCCTTTCCTTCCCTTCCATTCCCTTCCCTTTTTTTTCCTCCCCTTCCCTTCCTTTCCCATCCTCCTCCCTCCCCTCCTCCTCCTCCCTCCCTTCCTCCTCTTCCCCTTCCCTCCTCCCCCCCCCTCCCCTTCCATTCCCTTCCCTTCGTCCTTCCTTTGATCATGTTTTTCATTGTCTGTCATTTCTGCGCTATCATTCTCTCTCTCTCTCTCTCTCTCTCTCTCTCTCTCTCTCTCTCTCTCTCTCTCTCTCTCTCTCTCTCTCTCTCTCTCTCTCTCTCTCTCTCTCTCTCTCTCTCTCTCTCTCTCTCTCTCTCTCTCTCTCTCTCTCTCTCTCTCTCTCTATCTATCTATCTATCTATCTATCTTTCTATCTGTTTATCTATCTCCTCCTCCTCCTCCTCCTCCTCCTCCTCCTCCTCCTCCTCCTCCTCCTCCTCCTCCTCCTTCTACTCTTCCCATAATTTTTGGGACACTTAATAAAACAAATCAGAAAAAGAAATAAAATAATAAAGAAAGAAGAAAGAAAGAAAGAAAGAAAAAAAGACACTAATACAGGTGATTTATTCCTAATGAGGCAGGTGAGAGAGAGAGAGAGAGAGAGAGAGAGAGAGAGAGAGAGAGAGAGAGAGAGAATGACATTGGGAGGACAGAAAGAAAGGAAGAAAAGGAGGAGATAGCGGAGATTAAAAGAAAAGGAAGGAAGAATAAGGGAAGGGAAGAAATGGAGAAAAGAGAGCGAGAAGAGGAAATGGAGATAGAGAGGGAGAGGAAGGAAAGGAGAAAGGGGGAGGGAAGAAAGAAAAGGGAGAAGACGAGAAAAAAGAAGGAAGGAAGAAAGTGAGAGGAGAGAAAATTGAAGGAGAAGGGAGGGAATAGATGGTGAAGAGAGGGAAGGGAGAGAGGGAGAGAAGGAAGGAAGGGAGAGAGGGAGAGAAGGAGGGAAGGGAGGAGGAAAGTTTGTGATGAAGGCTGTCCTCATCACTTACAGAGAGAGAGAGAGAGAGAGAGAGCATGACCTTCAAGTAACGGGTCTCTCTCTCTCTCTCTCTCTCTCTATTTCTCCCTCTTGTTTCTTATGCCATCCCTTTTTTTTCTTATCTCCTCCTCCTACTCCTCCTCCTCCTCCTCCTCCTCCTCCTCCTCCTCCTCCTCCTCCTCCTACTCCTCCTCCTCCTCCTCCTCCTCCTCCTCCTCCTCCTCCTCCCACAGTCCTCTCACCCATCCTCTCTCTCCCTCTTCTCTCCCAGTCCTCCCTACCTTGATTAGCATGACTTGTATTTCCTCCTCCTCCTCCTCCTCCTCCTCCTCCTCCTCCTCCTCCTCCTCCTCTTTTTCCTCCTCCTCCTCCTCGTCCTATTCCATTCCCTCTCTATCTCACTTCTCAAAACCTCTTAATTTATTTACTCTCTCTCTCTCTCTCTCTCTCTCTCTCTCTCTCTCTCTCTCTCTCTCTCTCTCTCTCTCTCTCTCTCTCTCTCTCTCTCTCTCTCTCTCTCTCTCTCTCACACACACACACACACACACACACACACACACACACACACACACACACAGAATATTAAATCAAGATGGATGTATTTTTATAAGAGTCTTGGTTTGACCTTATTTTATTATTATTATTATTATTATTATTATTATTATTATTATTATTATTATTATTATTATTATTATTATTATTATTATTATTATTATTATTATTATTATTATTATTATTATTATTATTATTATTATTATCATTTCCTCTTCTCTCCACAGGTTCTGCCGAAGTGACGCCCCCCCCAACCAACCACCACCACCACCACCACCACTGTCGCTACCACCACGACCACCATCATTACCACCAGAAGGAGTATAACCTCTCCTCCTCCTCCTCCTCCTCCTCCTCCTCTTCTTCCACCTTCTCCTCCTCTTCCTCCTCCTCCTCCTCCTTACCCTCTTCCACTTTCTTCTCCCATATTGGTTTCTGAGTAATGAATGTAAATAGTTTAAGTGGAGAGATGTTGAAGATTATGATGATGAAGATAGTGGTAATAATAATGAACATAATAGTAATAATGATAATAGTAATGATGATAATGAAGGTAATTTGTCCACTTTGATATTCCACTTTCCTTCCACCAGTCAAACAAATCTTCTTCTTCCAGTCCAAGGTGCCAGTCACTCCACCACCACCACGACCTCAACTTCATCACCTCCACTCCACCACCAGTCAAGTCATCACCACTGCCCTCCTCCACCCAGCGTCCTTCCACTACTCCACTCCCCCCCCTGGTCAGACCTCATGTTGGTAACTCCACCACCGTTGGCTTGTGGTTCAGAATTGGTCAACGGTTGTGGAGTACCTTCGTGAAGCTTACCACTAGCGACGAGGACACTCCACTTTGCCACTCCACTTCAATCCACTCCACTCCACTTCGTCTTCTCCACTTCGTATCGGCGCCACTACTTCAGGGTTCTTCAATTCTACCTCTACGGTTTCCACTAGCGACATGATCTCCACTTCACTGCACTTCACTCCGGTTCGTCTCGTCGTCGCTACTCCTGAGCTCTATAACTCCATATATCAGGCCTCCACTAGGGACGAGAACTCTCCTCCACTTCACTCCACCTTCACTACAATTTTGTCTTTGCGCCACCATTCCACATCTCCACATCTGCGACCTACACTAACCAACGATAAGAACTCCACTTTACTCCACTTCACGTTCTCCTCCACCTCCACATCGCCACTTCCACCACCGCTTACTCCACATCAACACCACCACTACGCCATCCCCTGCACCTAATACCTCCGCGGCCCCCACAAGCGACTGGGACAATATTATGATTCACGAGTTGGGAAAACCTGCTATATGAGGATAGACTTAAACATTCAAATCTGCATTCTCTAAAAAGGCGAAAGGTACGATAAGAATTGGTCGAAGCTTGTACGTAAATGGGTGAAGGGCTTTAATAAGGGTGATGTTAAGTATGTTTTGGTGGTAAGAGAGCCGGGTATGATACGTACAAATGAGTTTAAGGTGGATAAATTCAGATTTAACAAGGACGTTAGCGAGAACTGGTTTATCAATAGAGTGGTGGATGAATAGAGCAGGCTTGGAAGTCATGTTGTGGGTGCCAATACGAAAGATGCATTCAAGAAGAGGTTGAATAAATTCATGGATAGCGAGGTTAGGCGGGGTTACATTTACAGGAGCTGCCTTGTATAGACCTACCGGCCTCTTGCACAGACTCCTTATAATCTCATATTCTCAAGCTCCTATGTTCAATCGTCTATATCTTTTTCTTTCATCCCTCTGGATTTTCAAAAGGCATTTGATAAGGTCCCCCACCAACGATTGCTCAGCAAACTACTGGCGCACGGTATCTCGGGTAACATTCACAATTGGCTTGCGGACTGGCTCTCTGAGCGGAAACAGAGAGTAGTTCTAAACGGTGTTACATCTAACTGGCTCGATGTCAAAAGCGGCGTACCTCAAGGATCAGTGCTTGGCCCCATGCTCTTCTTAATTTATGTTAATGATATCGATGATGGGCTCACTTGCAAAGTATCAAAATTTGCTGATGACACAAAAATTGCTAGTAAAGTAACTGCGATACTCGACGAAAAAGCTTTACAATCAGATATAGATCGACTTGCACGTTGGGCCAATCAATGGCAAATGAAATTTAACGTTGACAAATGTAAAGTGTTGCACATCGGAAAAAATAACAATCACGTTCGGTACGTAATGAATGGCCAACAACTTTCTGCAGTAAGTAAAGAAAAGGATCTTGGAATCACTATATCAAGCGATTTAAAGCCCGGTCAGCATTGTTCAGAGGTAGTTAAAACTGCAAATAAATTGGTTGGCTTCATCGGACGAGTCTTTAATAATAAATCGGAAAAAAGTATTAAAACTGTATAATTCGTTGGTTCGACCCCGTCTAGAGTACTGTGTACAGTTTTGGTCTCCCTACTACAGAAAAGACATAGAAAAGTTGGAACGGGTCCAACGAAGAGTAACAAAGATGATTCCTAGGTTGAGAAATTTGTCATATGAACAAAGGCTTAAGAAGTAAATTTATTCAGCCTATCAAAACGAAGAATGCGAGGCGATCTAATAGAAGTGTTTAAAATGTTCAAAGGATTCAGTGATATTAATGCGGAAGATTACTTTACAATTGATCGATCAAATAGAACAAGAAGAAATCACAATTTGAAGATAAGTGGTAAAAGATTCTCATCGCACGAAGCTAAACACTTCTTCTTCAATCGAGTTGTTAATGTTTGGAACTCTCTACCTTGTGATGTCGTTGATAGTACAACAGTTACGGCCTTCAAGAATAGATTAGACAAGTGTTTTGAATCCAACCAGCAACTAAGATATTACTCATTGTCGTAATAACGTTAAGTTCTTTCGAATACTGGTGTCCTTGTCCGCTTTTATCGCCCGGTTAGTGGTAGCAGTAATGGTAGTTCTTTCCTCTTTCCTACATAAATTCCATGCAGTTTTTCCATGCTGCATGGTTCTTTTTCCTTTCCTGCCAGCTTTGGCTGGAGGGATGGGGGGGTGGGGAGGAGCCTTCGCCTTTGCTGTCCTTCATCTTCCACCTTTGATTAGATAGTTAGTGTAGCTTGTCACAAACAACCTCGTAAGGACCAGCAGGTCTGCTGTTGTTTGTTCTTCCTTTGTGTTCCTTTGTGTTCTCCCTTCTCCCTTCCTTCACATATGAGAATAAATGATAATATGTGTGTAGGTCCCGTAGACTTCCACCTTCCAACCCACTACGCTCCCAAGCACTCCAAACGCTGCAGTATTACCAAACACGTGCTGGTGAGGCTCAGCTGATGGAAATTCTGACCCTATGGTGTTTGAGAGGAAGCTGAGTACAGTACAGCTCCTCCCCGTTGTTCTGGTGTGTGTGTGTGTGTGTGTGTGTGTGTGTGTGTGTGTGTGTGTGTGTGTGTGTGTGTGTTCTCAATTACTTCAAGGCTTACACACTCACATTAGACAAGGCTTTCCTAGTGGTTGTGTTGGTAGTATTTCCATGGGTAGTTTTCTGAGCCTAGTGATAGTTTGACAAGGCTTTCCTAGAGGTTGAGTGTTAGTATTTCCATGGGTAGTTTTCTGAGCCTAGTGATAGTTTGACAAGGCTTTCCTAGATGTTGTGTGTTAGTATTTCCATGGGTAGTTTTCTGAGCCTAGTGATAGTTTGACAAGGCTTTCCTAGAGGTTGTGTGTTAGTATTTCCTAGGGTAGTTTTCTGAGCCTAGTGATAGTTTGACAAGGCTTTCCTAGAGGTTGTGTGTTAGTATTTACTAGGGTAGTTTTCTGAGCCTAGTGATAGTTTGACAAGGCTTTCCTAGAGGTTGTGCGTTAGTATTTCCATGGGTAGTTTTCTGAGCCTAGTGATAGTTTGACAAGGCTTTCCTAGAGGTTGTGTGTTAGTATTTCCATGGGTAGTTTTCTGAGCCTAGTGATAGTTTGACAAGGCTTCTGCTGCACAATGAACATCAAAACACACTCATGAAAACCCACCCGACTAATCTCCCTTGTGCCCTTGAAGAATAAATTGTGGAGTCGAAAGCGCCTGAGAACACGAACTTTAAGACACGGAAAAACATTATCACGTGAAGGCAACCTGACTGTCTTGTGTTCCTGACCGGTTGGACTGACGACTCGTTGGACCGCCTAAAAATGGCTCACTGACACGACCGCAACAATTAACAGGCAGCAGCTAGATTCATCACTTTGTATTTTCTTTCTATATCTTTCTTTTGCTTCTTCACTCTCACTTTGTTTGTATATTGATTGTATTTTACTTGTTTATTGTTTTGACATTTTATTTCATCACTTATTTTCTGAGTTGTGTGATTGAGAGGGTGAGAGTGAAATGGGAAGAGGAGAAGAGGAAGAAGAAGAAGAAGAAAAAGAAGTAAAGTGAATAGAGAACAGAAGAGAAGAATAGAGAAAAAGAGAAGAGAAGAAAAAAGGAGAGAAAAGGAGAGAAAGGAAAAGAAAAGAAAAAAAGGGCGAAATAGGAAGAGAAGATGAAGAAGAAGAAGAAAAAAAGAAGAAAAGTGAATAGAGAATAAAAGAGAAGAATAGAGAAAAAAGAGAAGAGAAGAGAAGAGAAGAAAAAGGAAAAGAAGAGAAAAGACAAAAAGAGAAAAAAGAACAAGAAGAAGAAGAACAAGAAAAGGAAAAAAAAAGGAAAACAAATGAAAATGAACAAGCAAAAAAAGAAAACAGGAAGAACAAGCACAGAAAAGAAGGGAGGAAGCTTGGAGAAATCTTACTATATTTTGTGAGGAATAAGTAATAACTGATAAAGGGAGGGAGAAGTAAGGATTAGGAGGATTAAAAGAACTTAGAAGAGGAGTTACATACATAGATAAGGAAGAGATGCGGAAAAATAGGAGGAGGAGGAGGAAGAGCAGGAGATAGAGGAGGAGGTACAGGAACAAGGAAGAGATGAAAGATTAACAGACGAAAGAAGAGGATTAAGAGAAAATAGAGGAGGAAGAGAAGGAGGAGGAGGAGGAAGAGCCACATGAACAAGGAGATAAAAAAAGACCAGTTAAGGAGGAGGTGCAAAGATTAGAACTTGAAAGAGGAAAAAATAAAAAAAGGATGAGAGGAAGGAAACATATGAATAAAGAAGACGAGAAGGAGAAGGAGGAGGAGAAGGAGGAGGAAGAGCCACACGAACAAGGAGATAAAAAAAAGACCAGAAAAGGAGGAGGTGCAAAGATTAGAACCTGAAGGGGGAAAGAACAAATAAAGGATAAGAGGGAGGAAACATAGATAAACAAGACGTAAAGGAAGAAGTAGAAGAATCACATGGATAAGATAAAGAAAAAGCCGGAGAGGGAGAGAGGGAGTAAATGCAAAGATGAGAAATTGAAGGAGGAAAGAATGAATGAGAATGAGAAAGGTTGAACATGGATGAAGAAGACGCGAAGGAGGAGGAGGAGGAGGAGGAGGAAGAGAGGGAACATGGAGAAGGAGATGAAAAAAAAGCATAGACAGAAGGTACAAAGATTAGGAATTAAAGGAAAAGAGAATGAAAGAGGAGGAGGAGGAGGAGGAAGAGAAGGTACATGGAGAAGGAGATGAAGAAAAGCAGAGATAGGAGGTATAAAGATTAGGAATTAAAGGAAGATAGAATGAAAGAAGAGGAAGAGGAGGAAGAGAAGGAACATGGAGAAGGAGATGAAGAAAAGCAGAGATAGGAAGTACAAAGATTAGGAATTAAAGGAAGATAGAATGAAAGAGGAGGAGGAGGAGGAAGAGAAGGTACATGGAGAAGGAGATGAAGAAAAAGCAGAGATAGGAAGTACAAAGATTAGGAATTGAAGGAAGATAGAATGAAAGAAGAGGAGGAGGAAGAGAAGGAACATGGAGAAGGAGATGAAGAAAAGCAGAGACAGGAGGTACAAAGACTAGAAATTAAAGGAAGATAGAATGAAAGAGGAGGAGGAGGAGGAGGAGGAGGAGGAGGAAACATACTGATAAAGAAGAAGTGAAGGAAAAGTATTGAAAAGTGAAGTAATCGTTTGTACTTTCTTAATCTTACTTACTTTACTGTTCACCGAATTTTAGGATTTTTCACCATAATCACCAATCACCTTTATGTACAAATTACTTTTCACACTAGATAAAAAAAAAAAAAATCATGATAGTTTTCACCCATCAATATAACAACTCCTACGAAAGCCTTGTCAAATATATGTGCTTGGGCGTTGAAATGTTTAAAAATACGACCCTTTCTCTCTCTCTCTCTCTCTCTCTCTCTCTCTCTCTCTCTCTCTCTCTCTCTCTCTCTCTCTCTCTCTCTCTCTCTCTCTCTCTTTGGTATGCAGTTTGTTATAGCGTATACCCGTAACGTAACCTTTTCATTTCCCTTCAAAGAGCTTACCTAACGCCTCACACCTTGTCTCTAGCATACAGTTTGTCGTTATCTCTTTGGTAGGCAGTTTGTTATAGCGTATACCCGTAACATTACCTTTTTATATACCTTCAAAGAGCTTACCTGACACCTCACACCTTTTCCCTAGCATACGGTTTTTCGCTCTCTCTTTGGTAGGGGAATTTTACCTCTTATATATCTTCAATGTGGTTACCTATCACCTCACACTTTCGACTGCCCACACAGGAGCTTCGTGAGTCACCTGTAATCAGCGAGCGTGAGTTGCTACAGGTGAGGAAGAGGAGGAGGAGGAGGTGGAGCAGGCAGGTGTTAATGAGGGTCCCAGGCAGGTGTTTAGTACAAGATGAGCCACTCTACTACTAAGTCAGGTGTGTGTGTGTGTGTGTGTAGTAATCGTTGTAAAAGTCAGTTAATTCGTTTATATGTGTTTTGTTTTTGTTGTTGTTGTTGTTGTTGATTTTAGTGTAGAATTTGTAGTTGTTTTCTGTTTTCTCAGTCTTTTTTCAGTAATTTTTTTTTCTTTTTTGTATAATTGTCATTTTCTATGAGTTTTTAGGGTGTGATTTGTAGTCGTTTTTTTTGTTTGTTTTTTGTATGTGTTTTTTATTTATTTATTTTCATTTTATTTTTTTGTAGAGTTTGTAGCAGTACGTAGTTGTAAAGGTCTGTCCATTCGTTTATTGTTCGTTTATTTGTTTGTTTTTTCTTCTCAGCGAGTGTGTGATCTGCATTTTTTGTTGGTGTTTTCAAGTCCCGGTAAAATTATTGTTAGGTGTTTTTTTATGTAATCTGTGTGTACCTATGAAGCTTAGTCCTGTTTTTATTTGCTTATTTATTTCGCTTATTCATTCATTCATAGTTTTATATCCTCTTCTTTGTGTATTTTTTATTGCGTATTATGTGTACAGAAAGTTTTAAACGGTTGAGTACTTACCTGTTTGTTTTTCTTTGTATTCCGTGTTTTATCGATGTTTTATTTCGTCTGTGGTTGTAGTTTTATTCTCGTAGTTAGAGCTTAGTGATATAGTAGTCGTTTGTGTGTTTGGTTGTTATTTGTAGTTGTGTATGTTAATGGTGTCTTCAGGGTAACAGTATAGCTTGTAGTTGTAGAGAAGAGTAATTAGTTAAGAGGTCAGGTAAGTGCTTGTTGTCTCTCTGGTATTGTAACTTGTTGTAGTGATTGTAGATATAATTATAAGACGTATTAGTAAAAGCCACCTCCTCGGATTCTTTACAGGAGCAGCGAGTAGCGGGCTTTTTTTTATTATTGTTTCCTTTTTTTGTGCCCTTGTGCTGTCTCCTTTGCTGTAAAAAAAAAAAAAAGTGGTTGGTGTCCGATTCTTTGCCGTCCGCCTGTGTGTCCGTGTAATTACCTTGTTTAATCTTTTTTTAGTCTGTATTTTCTTTGGTTTGTATTAGTTTCATATAACCCTTTGTTTTGTCGTCTAGTTTATAGGTTACAGTACATATATATTGGTCTCTTACAGTTTACAGTACATATATATTGGTCTCTTACAGTTTACAGTACATATATATCGGTCTCAAGTCTACAGTTTACAGTACATATATATTGGTCTCTAGTGTACAGTTTACAGTACATATATATCGGTCTCAAGTCTACAGTTTACAGTACATATATATTGGTCTCTTACAGTTTACAGTACATATATATCGGTCTCAAGTCTACAGTTTACAGTACATATATATCGGTCTCTAGTGTACAGTTTACAGTACATATATATCGGTCTACAGTTTACAGTACATATATATCGGTCTCAAGTCTACAGTTTACAGTACATATATATCGGTCTCAAGTCTACAGTTTACAGTACATATATATCGGTCTACAGTTTACAGTACATATATATCGGTCTCAAGTCTACAGTTTACAGTACATATATATCGGTCTCTAGTGTACAGTTTACAGTACGTATATATAGGTCTCAAGTCTACAGTTTACAGTACATATATATCGGTCTCTAGTGTACAGTTTACAGTACATATATATCGGTCTCAAGTCTACAGTTTACAGTACATATATATCGGTCTCAAGTCTACAGTTTACAGTACATATATATCGGTCTCAAGTCTACAGTTTACAGTACATATATATCGGTCTCAAGTCTACAGTTTGCAGTACATATATATCGGTCTCAAGTCTACAGTTTACAGTACATATATCGGTCTCAAGTCTACAGTTTACAGTACATATATATCGGTCTCAAGTCTACAGTTTACAGTACATATATATCGGTCTCAAGTCTACAGTTTACAGTACATATATATCGGTCTCAAGTCTACAGTTTACAGTACATATATATCGGTCTCTAGTGTACAGTTTACAGTACATATATATCGGTCTCTAGTCTACAGTTTACAGTACATATATATCGGTCTCAAGTCTACAGTTTACAGTACATATATATCGGTCTCAAGTCTACAGTTTACAGTACATATATATCGGTCTCTAGTCTACAGTTTACAGTACATATATATCGGTCTCAAGTCTACAGTTTACAGTACATATATATCGGTCTCTAGTCTACAGTTTACAGTACATATATATCGGTCTCTAGTCTACAGTTTACAGTACATATATATCGGTCTCTAGTCTACAGTTTACAGTACATATATATCGGTCTCAAGTCTACAGTTTACAGTACATATATATCGGTCTCAAGTCTACAGTTTACAGTACATATATATCGGTCTCAAGTCTACAGTTTACAGTACATATATATCGGTCTCAAGTCTACAGTTTACAGTACATATATATCGGTCTCAAGTCTACAGTTTACAGTACATATATATTGGTCTCTTACAGTTTACAGTACATATATATTGGTCTCTTACAGTTTACAGTACATATATATCGGTCTCAAGTCTACAGTTTACAGTACATATATATTGGTCTCTTACAGTTTACAGTACATATATATTGGTCTCTTACAGTTTACAGTACATATATATTGGTCTCTTACAGTTTACAGTACATATATATTGGTCTCTTACAGTTTACAGTACATATATATCGGTCTCAAGTCTACAGTTTACAGTACATATATATCGGTCTCAAGTCTACAGTTTGCAGTACATATATATCGGTCTCAAGTCTACAGTTTGCAGTACATATATATCGGTCTCAAGTCTACAGTTTGCAGTACATATATATCGGTCTCAAGTCTACAGTTTACAGTACATATATATCGGTCTCAAGTCTACAGTTTACAGTACATATATATCGGTCTCAAGTCTACAGTTTACAGTACATATATATCGGTCTCAAGTCTACAGTTTACAGTACATATATATTGGTCTCAAGTCTACAGTTTACAGTGCATATATATTGGTCTCAAGTCTACAGTTTACAGTACATATATATTGGTCTCAAGTCTACAGTTTACAGTACATATATATCGGTCTACAGTTTACAGTACATATATATCGGTCTACAGTTTACAGTACATATATATCGGTCTCAAGTCTACAGTTTACAGTACATATATATCGGTCTCAAGTCTACAGTTTACAGTACATATATATCGGTCTACAGTTTACAGTACATATATATCGGTCTCAAGTCTACAGTTTACAGTACATATATATCGGTCTCAAGTCTACAGTTTACAGTACATATATATCGGTCTCAAGTCTACAGTTTACAGTACATATATATCGGTCTACAGTTTACAGTACATATATATCGGTCTCAAGTCTACAGTTTACAGTACATATATATCGGTCTCAAGTGTACAGTTTACAGTACATATATATCGGTCTCAAGTCTACAGTTTACAGTACATATATATCGGTCTCAAGTGTACAGTTTACAGTACATATATATCGGTCTCTAGTCTACAGTTTACAGTACATATATATCGGTCTCAAGTCTACAGTTTACAGTACATATATATCGGTCTCAAGTCTACAGTTTACAGTACATATATATCGGTCTCAAGTCTACAGTTTACAGTACATATATATCGGTCTCAAGTCTACAGTTTGCAGTACATATATATCGGTCTCAAGTCTACAGTTTACAGTACATATATATCGGTCTCAAGTCTACAGTTTACAGTACATATATATTGGTCTCTAGTCTACAGTTTACAGTACATATATATCGGTCTCAAGTCTACAGTTTACAGTACATATATATTGGTCTCTAGTCTACAGTTTACAGTACATATATATTGGTCTCTAGTGTACAGTTTACAGTACATATATATCGGTCTCAAGTCTACAGTTTACAGTACATATATATCGGTCTCAAGTCTACAGTTTACAGTACATATATATCGGTCTCAAGTCTACAGTTTACAGTACATATATATCGGTCTCAAGTCTACAGTTTACAGTACATATATATCGGTCTCAAGTCTACAGTTTACAGTACATATATATCGGTCTCAAGTCTACAGTTTACAGTACATATATATTGGTCTCTAGTGTACAGTTTACACTACATATATATTGGTCTCTAGTGTACAGTTTACAGTACATATATATCGGTCTCAAGTCTACAGTTTACAGTACATATATATTGGTCTCTAGTGTACAGTTTACACTACATATATATTGGTCTCTAGTGTACAGTTTACAGTACATATATATTGGTCTCTAGTTTATAGTTTACAGTACAAATAGTTTGGTCTCTCTAGTTAATAGTTTACACCAGAGCCATAGAATAGGAGAACGTGACCACCTTCATCACATCAGGCGCCATATTGTTACAGAAAGACCCGCGGGAAATTCAAAATAATGCTCAAACAGTAGTGACTTTTTTGTGCTCTAGGTATCGCCAGAATCACAAAAAAAAAAACTATAGAGTCACCATTAACCTCTATTCCACGAGGTTCTTTTGGTAACAACATTCGCGTTTACGAAGAAGGCCAAACTCTTCTATTCTATGGCTCTAGTTTGGGGTACATATAGTTTGGTTTCTAGTTCAAAGTTTACCGATACTTTTATTTAGGCTACAGGGCCACTTTCACACTTCGCCATGATGGGTTAGTAAGCCTTCAAACCAACACCAAAGACTTCGAAAATTCCTTATGTAGTGTTTGGCATTCATATTTAACCCGGTAGCAGAGACGGGCCAAATTTGTGGCTTTACCGTGTAGCAGCGACGGGCCAAATTTTTGTCATGATAAAGACCCCCAAAATGGATGATGCATAAACTGATCACAAATGCGTTGATATTTATTATGGAATGGTGTGTGTGAGTGATGATTTTTTTGTCATTAATTCGCTTAGACGGGCCTTTAATTAAGAAACTTGATCCCCGCAGCTACCGGGTTAAGTTTAGAGATTTGAGGGAACAATACGGGAAAGCTCTTCTGCATATGATCCTTCCATCGAAAACCCAACCCTTGTGGAGCGTAGAAAATTGAATAGTTTGGTCCGGGCGATTACAAAGCCAGCGAGGTTTAGACAGTGAAATCGGCTCATGGTTCCCCTTCCACCTGTCCTCGTCTCGCATGTAAACCTCTGTAGTGTGCCTTCACCTGTACCTGTATGAAATAATTAATAAACTTTCCATTATTCCCCTTGATTCACCTCTTTCATTGGACCAGTGTGTGTGTGTGTGTGTGTGTGTGTGTGTGTGTGTGTGTGTGTGTGTGTGTGTGTTTACCTAGTTGTATTTACCTAGTTATAATTTTACAGGGCCTGGTGTGGTCCCGTCTCCGTATCTATAATTATCCAACTTTTCCTCTTCTTCTGTGTGTGTGTGTGTGTGTGTGTGTGTGTGTGTCAACGTTCCCAGATTGTCGTACTCTGCATCTCACGTTTGCCGATTTCCGACCCAAAAACTGCTTACATCACCCAAATAACTGCATTCATATATGGTTATCGCTTAAATGGTTCATTATTGGTGTTTCTTGGCAACAGTTATGCGCCAGAAACCGGTAAATACGCGGCTCTGAGTACGATAACCTGGCGACCGTGGTGTGTGTGTGTGTGTGTGTGTGTGTCAGTTAAAACACCTGCTGCATGTATCGTCTCGCTTCCAGATGAATGATGTCCACCACCACGACTACCACTGTAACCAGGCGTGTTGGGTCCGTAGACTAAAACTAGCAGGGCCGAGAAGTTCATATTTACTACTGATACTACTACTACTGCTATTACTGCTACCGCTGCAAACACCACTTTTCCTACTGCCACGATCACTATTACCAATGCTGTCTTTGCGGGTAAGTCTGCCAGCACTAAAGGGGGGTGGGGAGATGTAGTTCCTTTTCCTTTAATTTAGACAACCCATTAGGACAAAGATCTGGGTTTCAGTGGTATAGAAAGTGGTATAGAAAGTGGTATAGAAAGTCCACTGTCTCCTCTCATCCCCCTCTTACAGCCTCCTCCTCCTCCTCCTCCGTGTTCTTGTTTTATTCTCGTTTCTATTCTAGTTTGCTCTTTTCTTCCCTCTTCATTTTTCTTCTCTGTTGTTTAGACTTCTTTTCTCCCTTTTTAGCTTTGTATAATCTATTTGCACTTCGATTTTCATTCTCATCTTTCCTATACTTCTTCGTTCTCTGCTTTCCCTTCTTTCAGTGTGGCAAGAAGTTTAGTCGAGTCAGTGTTCCGTGGTGTCGTTTTGGTCGTCGCTATAACCATAAACTGAGTAACAAGAGGCAGGGTAGAGGACACACGTAATAGGCAGGAGTTAGCCCGTCCGCTGCGATTGGCACGGATTTAGCCTTTACTTGTAGCCTGGAAACATAGGTTGGTACTATAAGACACTGCCATATCACCTCGGCTATTTCTAAAGGTCAAAGAGGGGATCAATCGGGTTCTAATGAGTGTTTCTTTAGGTTCATGGTACAGAAGAAGGGTCAGACTACCACCAGGGTCATAAAACTAACCCTGGAAATGCCCACAGCTCCTACGAAAGCCTTGTCAAATATGTGTTCTTGGGCGGCGAAATGTCTCATTATACGATCCATATACTCTCAGGTCTTTCTCTGCCTCTGTGGTGGATAGTGGAGTGTTTCCCATGTGGTATTGATGTGCTGGATATCCCTTCACTGGTAGCCTGGTAACATACACTCCCAGGTCTTTCTCTGCCTCTGTGGTGGATAGTGGAGTGTTTCCCATGTGGTATTGGTGTGCTGGATATCCCCTCCCAAGGTGCAGGACTTTATATTTTACTTCATTGAATTTTAACAGCCACTTTTTGATCCATTTCTGTAGCTTGGTGATGTCTTCTTGTAGGAAATCCGCAGTCAAGGAGTTAAGAGGAGTTATCAATCAAGAGTTATCAACATTAGGATGGATAGTTACAAAATTAATCGTTATATGAATCTCGACAGCACCTTATCGTTACATTATGCCTTTACATACGATGGCGAATTTCGTACTCATTTTAGATTAAAGAGTCAATACAAACAAATAAACAAGCAAAAAATTCATGGGACTTTGCAATAGTTTCCCCCCACTCCCCTACCCGTGTTCTCCCGTCTCGAACTACCCAAGCCTGCTGTCCCTTTTGTCCTGCTGACCATCTGCTTGCCGATACCCCAACCGCACCATTCCACATGAGATAGCAGGAGCAAAGCATTTTACCAGCACAACCCTAAAAATTCTACCCCTCCAGTTTCCCATCCAGTGTTACTCCCTTCTCGTATTAGGCTCCAAGTTACCCCTACAACCCCTCCTACTCTTTCTACCTCCTCCGTTGACCCCTAACCATCCAGCCTGCAATATAAGGGTAAAAAGAGGGTGGCCATTAAGATGTTTTGGTTTATGATGCCTTGTTCGACCACCCTCGTGAACCACTGCGATACTCCGAGTGGTAGTGGTTAGTGATGGTTGTAGTGGTAGTGGTAGTTGTGGGTGGTAGTCGTGGTTGTGGGGTGTGGAAGAGTGGTTGTAGTAACAGGAGAGAGAGAGAGAGAGAGAGAGAGAGAGAGAGAGAGAGAGAGAGAGAGAGAGAGAGAGAGAGAGAGAGAGAGAGAGAGAGAGAGAGAGAGAGTTAAGATCATCACTAAAAGAATACAAGGACATCATTCTCTTGTGTTAATAGCTCAAGTCACCACCACCACCACCATCACCACCACCACCACCATCACCACCACCACCACCACCACCAAAGTCAAGGTCAGGGTCACACGGACACGGATATGGCCAGCGACAATACACCACTACCACCACCATCACCACCACCACTCTGTCTCATCATCATCCATAACTCACTGCAAAACAAAGATCTCAAAAGTTTTCCTCCTTTTTTACCGTCTCAAATTAGTGCACGCTATCCTACTGACAAATGTTCTAATTCCATCACTCCGCTTGGTCCTCTGTCTGCCGTGACTTCTATATATCCATAATGCTTGCTATCCTGTGTCTCTCCATATTTTTTCTACAACAATAAGTAAATGCTAATAATAAAAAAAAGCCCGCTACTCGCTGCTCCCAAGAAGAATCCAAAGAGGTGGCCGAAAGAGAGAGAGGTCAGTATATAGGCACCTTTCTAATAGTATATGCATTAAAACCGTGGTGTTGTGGGATGACCCTTATGATACTATGTCCATTAAACCCGTGTGTGTGTGTGTGGCGGGGGTGGGGGTGGGGGAGGGGGGGCGTGAGAGGTTCAAGGATGGGGTTAAAACTCATTGTAATTGGTGTGGTTCTAGTAGCCTCAACCTCTCGTCTTGACCTCCAGCTCTCAACTATATTTCTGCTCGGTCCTGTAACCTCTAAGTTGTCTATCCTTTACTTGCCTTTCTAAACATCAATACAACATTTCTTTTCTTTATACAACTTGGCCCCTCGCACCTCCAGCTCTAACCGCAATTATAGCTCTGCATGGTCCTGTAACCTCTTAAGGGGCTATTACACTGGGCAAATTTTCAGTGGATCTTCAGTCAAACCACGATTTCCGCTGGTGTGGTCTTCATTTGTTTCTTGTTATTGCTGCTGATGATGATGGTGAGTAATACCGTCGTCCTTCGGTGAAAGCTTTGGAAGATCGTGGACACGTCAGAAAACCACGGAAATATGAGAACCACGCCAGCGGAAATCGTGGTTTGACTGAAGATCCACGGAAAATTTGCCATCCCTCCCCTTTCCCCTCCTTCCCCTTCCCTCCCTATCCCTTTCTCTTTCCCTTTTCCTGCCTCACGCCACGCCCTGCCCCTAAACCCTCACAAGAAGCCGAACACATACCTTTCCCCTTCCTCTTTCCCTTCCTTTTTCCCTCCCTTTCCCCTCCTTCCCCTTCCCTCCCTATCCCTTTCTCTTTCCCTTTTCCTGAATCACGCCACGCCCTGCCCCTAACCCTCACAAGAAGCCGAACATGTACCCTTTCCTTTGCTCTTCCTCTTCCCTCCCTTACAAGAGCCGCCTCCACCCACTTGCTCTCTCCCGCCTCTGCCCCCTCCTACGTCCCCACCACCATCGCCTCCACTTCCCTCCCCCTTCCCTTCTCTTTCCTCCTCCTCCCTTCCCCAGTCCACTCCCACTCCGCCGCCTCCACACGACATGTCACTCCACACCAGCAGATCAGTTCTCTTCCCTAGCATCTGGTGTGTGTGTGTGTGTGTGTGTGTGTGTGTGTGTGTTGGGTGATAATGCTTTTGTTATGAGAGACAGACATAAATACATACATACATACAGACAGACAGACAGACAGGCAGATTTAAAGATAGAGACAGACAGCAAAGTGAGTGACAGACAGACAGAGAAACAGACAGACAAAGAGAGAGAGAGAGAGAGAGAGAGAGAGAGAGAGAGAGAGAGAGAGAGAGAGAGAGAGAGAGAGAGAGAGAGAGAGAGAGAGAGAGAGAGAGAGAGAGAGAGAGAGAGAGAGAATACAGACAGACAGAGAAACAGGCAAACAGGACAGACAGCTTGTTAAGTAATCCAAAAGTGGGTGTTAGCTATTGAAAGGTGACAGACAGGTAATTGGAAGATTGCTGCGGAAGGGGCGGAGGGTGAGAGGATGTTGAACAATTGCCGCTATCCTGTGCCTGCTGAAGCGAGTGGCGGAAAAGCAGGAACGAGGGAAGATGAGGAAGGGAAGATAACAGGAACTTTTTGTGCAGAGAGAGAGAGAGAGAGAGAGAGAGAGAGAGAGAGAGAGAGAGAGAGAGAGAGAGAGAGAGAGAGAGAGAGAGAGAGAGAGAACAATCGCAACAAATGACGTGGTTGACAAGAAAGATTAGACGTACAAAGGAACACGAGCAGCCAAACTAAATAACTTCCTTATCACAAGTATTAAAAAAAGAACTCACTACAGGAGGTGCCTTGCAAGTGCTACAAAAAGAACTGGCCGGCAAGAAATGAAAAAAAAATATAGAAAGGAAAACTAATAAAACGAAAATAAAGAAATAGCGCAGAAAGATGGACGAACAGAAGGTAATAAAAGTGTTAAGCGCT
>NC_066555.1:1612097-1687097 GCF_024679095.1 Eriocheir sinensis
CAAGTCTTTTTCTTTTCCCTTTTCTTCTGGTCCAAGTCCCCCCCCTCCCCCCCCTCCGTGCCTCTCCAGTTCATGCACGACGCAGCTAATCGTGTAAAGTCACCCAAGAAATCTGTTTACTTCACTCATTAGCCAACCACCTCTCCCTCCTTTAACCTTCCTCTTTGTTTACATCTCCTTGGCGTCGCTTTCTCGTGTTACCAAGATTTCCTTTTGCGAGTTCGTGGCGAGACAGGGATGACACGACCCAGGAATTGGAGGAGGAGAAAGAGGAGGAGAAGGAGCAGATGGGAGGAGTAGGGCGGTAACTGGCAACCCTTTGTGTGTGTGTGTGTGTGTGTGTGTAGGTTACCAAGCGTGTGTGAGTCTCCCAGCGTTGTGTTGTGATTCTCTTGTTCTCAGAGCGCGCTGTTCGCCTCCACGTCCGGGGTAGTGTTTATGAAGAAGGGTCAGTGTTTGTGAGCTTTGCAGGGGATGAGAGGAACAGTCCACCCTCACACAGACCCTCACTCACACACACACATATACATACAAACACACGCTTCATCACTCTAGCGGAAGTTGCAACCCCCAGAACGAGTAAGCAGGCAACCTCAGACGCGAGTATACCCGAATTTCTGTCTTTCATCACCCCCACCCCCGCCTCACAGCTTACCCCCGTCGCCTCAGGTTAGGTTAGGAGGCATGGAGGCGTTCTGAAGAGCTCCGGGGTGTTCAGACGTGTTTACAGTGGAGGTTTTCGTTGTGAGAGGGTCTGGTTGAGCGATATGGCAACTCCAGCGGCGAGGCGAGGTACCGTGTGTTGGCAGCTGCGACAACTATGCATTCACTGTTTCTCCCTTGGTGGTGTGGTGGGTGATCCTGTCTCTGTGGCAGTGTCTCTCTCGTTTCCTCTCTGACCTCGCTCTCCAGTGCCCTTAATCGGAGCTGTCATGCATAGGTACTCATCCACTAACCACTACTACCACTTCTACTATTACAACTACTACTACTGCTACTTGGTCCTCCTCTTTATATACACACACACACACACACACACACACACACACACCAGCGGCAAAGCTTGACATACAACGAAACGGTTTCCCTCCCCCTTCACCCCCCCAAAAAAAAAAAAAGACAAGGCGGATGTGTGTGTGTGTGTGTGTGTGTGTGTGTGTGTGTGTGTGTGTGTGTGTGTGTGTGTGTGTGTGTGTTACTCGTTGACCTCCTCCTCCTCCTCCTCCACCTCTTCTTTCTCTTTTCCGTGTCTTCTTTTGCACTATTCCGGAGTTGCGTTGAAATTGCTGTTCTGAGTTAAAGTGTTGCGATGTTATTTGTGTTGCTTTGAAATTGTTGCCCTCAGAGTGTTGTTGGCGAAAGTTTATAAACGTTTGTGTTGCACCGAAGTTTTAATCTTTACAAACTATATAGTGTTGCGAGCTGGTGTGTTGCGGGTTTCAAGTATTACTGCAAAAATGATACGTTGGCGGTGTTGCAGTGTTTTTTTGGGGGGTCGTGAAGGTGTTGCGAGCTGAGTTGTGTTGTTTATTTGTATCACTGGAAGAATAATACGTTAATTGACGGTGTGTTGCAGTGAAGTCGACGAGCGGTGTTACTTTTTATGTGTTCCTTTGACGGTGTTACTTAATGTGTTGCGAGCTTAAAAGGTGGAATTTACAACGTGACTCAAGATAAGAAAACGTCATTATAAACAAAGTAGCAAAAGTGACAAGCCGAAAGAAAGGTAAAACTAGCCTTGAAATCAAAATACGAAGGAAAGACAGTGAATGAAGTTGGAATTAACTACGAAACTGTGAATGTTAAGTGTTTCAAGGTGTTTCAATGGGAAGAGGAAGGGCACAACCATGATAAATGAAACAGCTGCTGACCTCTTCCTCCCCCTCCCTCCCTCCTACCCCTCAGCCACGCCGGGTACACACACACACACACACACAGGTGGTGGTGGTGATTTATGTGGTAATTTCAAGTGATGGTGGTGTCAAAGGAGAGTTGGTGATGGTGATGGCACAGGTGATGAGTATGGAGAGCAGGTGTTAAATTTGGTGGTCACTTGAGGAGGAGGTGATGACAAGTGATGAAGGAAGTGGACTACAATTAATGGTGATGATAAGGTGTTTTGAGATGATGGAAAGTGGTGATAGTGAAGATGGTGGTGGTGATGAACTATGGGGCTGACATTGAAGTAAGTGGTGGTGATGGGTGATGAATGATATTGAAGATAGTGGTGATGACAGCGGAGTCCAATTAGTAGTGATGACAAGGTATTGAAAATGGTGGTTAAAAAAGGTGATGATAACTGATATTGAGGATGGTGGTGATAACAGAGGAACCCAATTAGTAGTGATGACAAGGTGATGAAAATGGTGGTAAAGAAAAGAGGCGATGATGATTGATACTGAAGATGATGGTGATAATAGTGATGTCCAATTAATAGTGATGACAAGATATATTATGAATGGTAATGAAAACTGGAGGTGATGACTGATATAATCGTGGTGGTGGTGATGGTGGTGATGGTGGTGACAGGTAGTAAATGTGTGTGGGTGTGTGTGGGGGGAGGGGGGGGGAGGAAAAGTGGTTGAGGTCAATGATCCTAAACTTCGAATAGCCCAGTCAGTCTGTCAGCCCCTCCCCCTCTCCCTCCCTCTCCCTCCTCTTTCCCCGTCCCCCTCTCCCCCCTCGCCCCTCCCGTCACCTTCCCCTTTTAAAACGGTACCTTAAACAGTGTAACAAACTCCACACAGGTGCGACGCCGTAGTTCCCTCACACCTGTTACACACACACACACACACACACACACACACACACACACACACACACACATTTCGGCAGGTTAGAAGATCGGGGGTCAAGTGTGTAATTCACCATGGCCTGATCTCGTGTTGGACTCGTAATCGCCAGCAGGTACCCTTCCGATATAAGCAAGTGCTCTTTATCGTCGATCTCTGGGTCTCTGGGTCTTCTGGGTCTGGGTATCTGCCAGGACCTCACACACCACACACCGCATCCCCCTTGTTCTATGGGGGGGACAGTAACCACTCCAAATCAACAGAAAGAATCCGGCCTGAGCGGGCTCGAACTGCCGCCCTGTCTGACCCTGAAGCCTGGTGGAGCAGCGCTCTAACCAGTAGTGTGTGTGTGTGTGTGTGTGTGTGTGTGTGTGTGTGTGTGTGATTTCACATTCATGGCAACGGCAGGAGGAGACCCCAACGCGTATAAAGTAGAGAGAGAGAGAGAGAGAGAGAGAGAGAGAGAGAGAGAAGGTGCCGTGATGCCCAATATTTTCACAGAACGCATCGCAGCATCACAATCTCTCTCTCTCTCTCTCTCTCTCTCTCTCTCTTATTGACACAAAACAGGATGAAACTTATTAGAGATACCACGCTTTCCTCTCTCTCTCTCTCTCTCTCTCTCTCTCTCTCTCTCTCTCTCTCTCTCTCTCTCTCTCTCTCTCTCTCTCTCTCTCTCTCTCTCTTAGTTACACAAAACAGGATGAAAGATATTAGAGATACCACTCTTTAATCTCTCTCTCTCTCTCTCTCTCTCTCTCTCTCTCTCTCTCTCTCTCTCTCTCTCTCTCTCTCTCTCTCCGGGTGTTTTTGCGTTCCCTTCACCCAGTTCTCTCCACTCAGCTTTCTCCTCCACTCACGAGGGAGAGAAGAAACGACTGGCTTTGTAGGACGCCGCGGAGGAGGAGGAGGAGGAGGAGGAAGGGGAGCATCATCAATAGCATAGAGAAGGAAGAGCTTGTGGAGATGGCGAAAGAGCAGGGAGAGGAGGAGGAGGAGGAAGAAGAGGGTGAGAAAAAGGAGGATAGGGGAGGGGCAGCAGTAGCAGGAGAGGAAGGAGGAGTAGGAGGAGCAGGAAGTGGAGGAGGAGGAGGAGGAGGGGCAACAAGAAGACTGGAGGAGGAGGAGGAGGAGGTAGCTATTCTTCCCTCTAGGCCTGATGAGACGTGTGTGTGTGTGTGTGTGTGTGTGTGTGTGTGTGTGTGTGTGTGTGTGTGAAATAACCGGTATGTGTATGTGTGTATGTATGTACGTTGGCACTTCAGGGGTGACTGCAGGGCTTGCGTGCTTGCTTCACACACACACACACACACACACACACACACACGAGGAAGATTTCAACGCTTGGCTACACCCCAATCTGGCACATACACACACAGAGAGAGAGAGCGCTGCGTGAGTCCTTTTTTTCCTCCCATAATCTCTCCCTTGCTATGAGAACTGTCCGGGTCACAGCTGTTCGTCTTAGTAAGCTCCACGCGGTGCTGTCTGTCTCTGGGGCCGCTGCCTGGCTGCTAAGACCAATGTTGCTGGGGTTCACGGGGCACACACACACACACACACACACACACACACACACACACGCACAGAAATACAAGGAAGAGAGATTGTCCTCGTCTTGGTATGAGTTTATCGTTTGCAAGATAAAATTTGAGTATAAAGTAAAATTAGTGTAGTTAGGTTGGGTTAGGTTCACAGGAGCTGCCTTGCATATTCATACCGGCCTCTTGCGGACTTCTTATGTGGGCTTATGTTCTTATAATGTAAAGGTTTGAAGATAAGGGAGAAATCATGGTAGGGAGTGTAATGGAAAGGTTTGAAGAGAAAAAAAGTTTGGTAGGAAGAATAATGAAAAGGTTTGAAGATAATGTAAAAATCGTGATAGGAAGCATGATGAAAAGATTTGAAGACAGGGAAGAAATTAAAGATGTGTAGAGCTGACAGACAGAAGAAAAGTGATGAATGGAAGAAAAGATTAAAAGAACGGATGAATAGAAACGATAATTATGGACAGGAAAGAAACAAAGACAGCCCTCAAGAAACACAAAGAGTTGATCGTTCGCAGAGAGAAAGTTATGAATGCAAAAGAAGATTGAACAGGGGAATGAAGTGGATAATTATGACGACAAGAGAGGAAGCAGTGACAGGCAAATTACAAAGAGTTGATCGTTCGCAGAGAGAAAGTTATGAATGCAAAAGAAGATTGAACAGGGGAATGAAGTGAATAATCATGACAGAAGAGGAAGCAGTGACGGGCAAATTACAAAGAGGGTTCATCGTCCCCAGCAAGTATGTCACGAATACAAGAGAACATAGAGACGGGGAGGAAGGAACTGAAGGCAAGGGAATAATGATAATAGTAATGATGATGATGATGATGATAGGTCGCTGTTTGCAAGTTTTTTTCGATAGTAGACTAAAAAAAAATAAGAAAAATGTTGAATGGAAGAGAAAACATTGCAACAAACAAATAACAAAGATAAAGAACTGAAACCACTATGTAACCCTTTGTTTGTTTGTTTGTTGTTGTTTTGCTCTATTGTTTAAATGTCCACACTCCCCCCCCCCCTCCTTCCCCTCCCCCTACACTCCCCAACAACCCGATTATCAGAAATTTCCGTCTTTCTAATGAGCTTTTTCCTAGTCTATGTTTTTACTTATGCATTCCTTTGTCTAACTCCCTTAATTATGGGTCATTATGCGTCGGGCGTCCTTAGTTCATCCCAAAACATTAAATTTAGCTTGATAGGAGGAACGAAAGGGGCGAGGATGCTTGGGTTCGAGGTCACTGTGTTGTTTGTGTTACGCTTTTTGTCTTCTTGTATTTCCTTAAGTTTTTCTTCGTCTGTCTTCCTCGATCATGGCTTATTATGCAACGAGTGTCTTCATTGCATCTCAAAACATTAAAATTCTCTTGCCATGAGGAGAGAAAGGGATGAGAATGCATAAGTTCGGGGTCACTGATGTAGTTTAAAGATTTCTTGTTTCTAAAGATCTTGTGTAATGTTTGTGTAATGGTCTTGGTGAGAGAGATTCCATGACTCAACTTATGACAACCTTACTGCAAGCTCTCCCTTCCTCGGCCATTCCCTTGCTATCATTTCCAGTAGCATCAGACAGCCGGACACCGTTCCCTCTATACCACAGCCGTAGATAGGGAGAGTTAGGCCACTTGCTGTCTTTTATGCTGTTCATGCTCGCTGCCTCCTACCCAGCACGCCTGCCGTAACACAAGCTCCTGGACCTTCAAACACCATCATTTTTACGTCTTGGTGTTGAAGTTGTGTTCAGGCAGAAGCAATCATTTACGTTCTTTTAATCTTTTCTTGCACTCATCTCCTGTCAGTCAACCCAAAAACGACTGCCACTATCTCTTACTTATCTTTGAACCTTTATATTATGCTTTGTTTTCTTTATAGTTCCTTCCTTATTTTCAACCCTTTATTCATCCTTATATTCAAACCTTTCCATTACACTCCCTACCAAAATTTCTTCCATATCTTCAATCACTTTCATTACTCTCCCTACCAACATCTTTCACCTTTCCATTTTCTTCCTCATCTTTAAATATTTTCCTTATAGTTCCTTATTTTCAACCCTTTGCATTATTCATCCTTATATTCAGACCATTACACTCCCTACCAAAATTTCTTCCATATCTTCAATCGCTTTCATTACTCTCCCTACCAACATCTTTCACCTTTCCATTTTCTTCCCTATCTTTAAATATTTTCCTTATAGTTCCTTACTTTCATCCCTTTATTCATCCTTATATTCAAACCTTTCCATTACACTCCCTACCAAAATTTCTTCCATATCGTCAATCGCTTTCATTACTTTCCCTTCCAACATCTTTCACCTTTCCATTTTCTTCCTTATCTTTAAATATTTTCCTTATAGCTCCTTATTTTCAACCCTTTATTCATCCTTATATTCAGACCTTTCCATTACACTCCCTACCAAAATTTCTTCCATATCTTCAATCGTTTTCATTACTTTCCCTACCAACATCTTTCACCTTTCCATTTTCTTCCTTATCTTTAAATATTTTCCTTATAGTTCCTTATTTTCAACCCTTTATTCATCCTTATATTCAAACCTTTCCATTACACTCCCTACCAAAATTTCTTCCATATCGTCAATCGCTTTCATTACTCTCCCTTCCAACATCTTTCACCTTTCCATTTTCTTCCTTATCTTTAAATATTTTCCTTATAGTTCCTTATTTTCAACCCTTTATTCATCCTTATATTCAGACCTTTCCATTACACTCCCTACCAAAATTTCTTCCATATCGTCAATCGCTTTCATTACTCTCCCTACCAACATCTTTCACCTTTCCATTTTCTTCCTTATCTTTAAATGTTTTCCTTATAGTTCCTTATTTTCAACCCTTATTACACTCCCTACCAAAATTTCTTCCATATCTTCAATCGCTTTCCTTACTCTCCCTACCAACATCTCTCTCCTTTCCATGTCTATGAGTAAGAGTATGGCGCTAATTGGCCAAGAAGAACATGTATTTGCAAGTGGAGTGTGTGTGATTCAACGGGGGTTAAATGTTTGGAAGCCGCGGTTGTTGTTTAGTTGGAATGAGATATATTTTTTGCCTGATATATATTCATTAATTCATCCATTCACTAGTGGCCCTGATATTTAATTTATTCATTCATGTGTTCATTAGTTGGGTTTGGAGTCTCATTGCTTTTTAATAATTCTTTGGGTGTACATTCATTTATTCATTCTCTTTTTTTTTTTGTTTTGTTTTTTGTTTTTTTTGTTTGAGTCTTAATTCCTTCTTTTATTTCGTAGGTCTTTTTTGTCATTCATTCATTCATTCATACATTCACTCATTCATCCATCCATGTATTGTTTATTTATTTGCATTTCACAGCTCGTTTTTTATTTATTTATTCTTTTTTTTAGTTTTTTTCTCCCTTTTCTACCCCATCTTCATTGGCAGGCAAACAGAATGGAAAGTCTTGTAAACACGCCTCATCTTTAATCCAAACACGTAACTCTCTGCACACACACACACACACACACACACACACACACACACACACACACACACACACACACACACACACACACACACACACACACGCACCAATCCATGAAATCTCATCTTCATCATTTTAATATATTTTGAACTGTTTTACATTATCTTTTTTTTTCTTTTTGTTGCTGCATTTTCTTGTATTTTTTTTCTTTTTTTATATATTTACCAATAATATATTCTTGTTCTTGTTCTTCTTGTTCTTCTCATTACTATTACTACTACCATTACTACCACTACTACTACTACTATTACTATTACTACTACTACTACTACTACTACTACTTCTACTACTATCATTATCATCTTCATCAACGGCTAATCACCTCCTTTACTTCTCCCAACAGGCCTGACTGCATACCAAGGCTTACCTGGGCGAGAGGTTAACGAGGGATCACCCCTGTTAATTAAAGCACCAGGTACCACCACGCACCATCATCATCATCATCAGCAGCAGCAGGAGGGGAAAGGAAGAGCGGGAACATCAGGAGAACAGAGGAAGAGGAGTCTCCCTACACAGCACCAGAATGAAGAGACGATAGCAGGAGCAAGCAGACAGCAGGCACAGCAGTAGACACAATGTAGCAGGAAGAGGGGAAAAAAAGAAAGCAGGAAGACAGGATTAATACCATACCCGGAAAATAGGGAAAGGAGAAAGTAAAGCACCAAACAAACAAACAACAGGAGCAATAGGAGAAAGGTAACACTTGAACCATAACCCCAAAAAACGGGAAACAGAGGAAGAAAGCAAACATCATAAACAGTAGAAACAACAGAAGAAAAAAAAAGAACCAGAAAACAGGAAACAGAAAGCAAAACACCAAGAAAACAGTAACAACAACAACGGGAGACAAAGAAGAACAACAGAAAGACAACCCTGCACACAATAAACAACCATAAACAAAAAAAAAAAGAACCAGAAAGCAGGAAACAGAAAGCAAAACACCAAGAAAACAGTAACAACAACAACGGGAGACAAAGAACAACAACAGAAAGACAACCATAAACAGAAGAAAAAAAATCGTAGAAACAGTAGAAGCAGAGGAAAAACGGACACACCAACCACATTTTAAACAACAGAGATGAACAACAGTAACAGTAACGTGAACATGAAGTAACGGAAGCAGGAACAGAACCACCAACAGAGAGAGGAAGGGAGGAGAAGGCACAACACCCACCCACTCATCCATCCCTTCAACCATCTCTTCACCCAACCAGTCGCCATGTCGTCCCAGTTCGGCCTGGACGGGGTGTTGGCGTACCTGGGCAACCCGCACCCCTGCGTCACGGTACAGCTCCTCTTCACGGCAGGTAACTACTGAGGGGGGAAGGGAAGGGGAGGAGAGGGAAGGGAGGGGAACAGAAGGGGGTGGAAGGAAGGTAGGAAGGGGAGGTGAGGGAAGGGAACGGAGGTGACGGTAGGGAGAGGAAGGGAAGGGAAGGGAAGGGGGAGATGGAAGGTAGGTAGGAAGGGGAGGTGAGGGAAGGGTGGAAGGGAGGTGAGGGAAGGGGATTGGAAGGTAGGTAGAGAAGGGGAGGTAAACTAAAGTGAGTTAAAAGGTAGATAGGGGAGGTTAGGACAGGGAGATGGAAAGAAGATAAGGAGAGGTGGAAGGGGTGGAAGGGAGACGATATAGGAGAGAAAAGGGAAGGAGAGAGGCAGGGAAATGAGGGAAGGAAGTGTGGAAGGGAGCAAAAAGAAAGGGAAGGAGGTGGAACAGGAGTAAGGGAGACGAAGGGAGCTTAAAATTAGGGGACACTGAAGGTAGTTTTAATTAGTTACAGGAAAGATTACGGAAGAAGGGAGTGATTTACATAGATTCGCATAGATATCCAGACCACACAGACCAAGTAATCCTGACTAGATAATCGGTATTTTAGTCTAAGTGAAACAACATTAAACAGGCACCCAGGACTTGTATATCTGCCTGATCGATTATCAAGTTTGAGGAAGTGGCAGTCGAGTTTGCTTTTTAAATGAATCAGTCGTTTTGCACTGAACTTCGGAAGGAGGGAGTTTATTCCATTCTCGTTAAAGTTTGAGGAAGTGGCAGTCGAGTTTGCTTTTTAAATGAATCAGTCGTTTTGCACTGAACTTCGGAAGGAGGGAGTTTATTCCATTCTCGCACAACAACGTCAGAGAGGAGGAGAAGGAGATTAGGAATAAAAGCTCCAGCAGTTAGCAGTAGTGTCAGGGGCGTATCTCTTTCAGTAGTAGCAGTAGTAGTAGTAGTAGAAGTAGTAGTAGTAATATGACTTCAGAAAATCCATCCTCCTATTTCTAATCTTCATCTTAATCCTCTCTCCTAACCTCCTCCTCCTCCTCCTCCTCTTCCTCCTCTTCCTCCCCTTCCCCAGTCACACTCTGCTAATCAGGAAGTCATTAATAAGAGCAAGAAGAGGGCGAGTGTAAAAAGTGCAGGCAGGAAGGGAATCGAAGCGTGTGTGGAGGGAAGAAAGGGGAGGAAAAGCCAACGAGGGGAGAATGTATAACGGAAGAGGCAATAGATAAATAACAGGTACAGAACAGCTGAATATATTAGCCTTACGTGCCCATACGAGGAGGAGGAGAAGGACAAAGAGGAAGAGGAAGAAGAGGAGGAAGAGCACGAATGTAGGAGATATAATAAGGAAGTGTTTAAGGAGTTAAGACAAGAAGGAACAGTGCGAAGGAAGGAAGCAAGGAAGGAAAAGTGGAAGAAAGAAGAGATGTACATAGGAAAGAAGAAAATACACTGAGAAACGAAGTAAGGATAAGAAAGAATGGAAATGTGAATAAGAAAGTAAGAAAACATCGTCCCAAGCGTGCTCCTTTTCCCACATAACTATTGGTCCTACCTGTCCATAGTTCCTCCAGGTTATCACGTAGTATCATCTTAAAAAAAAACATAGAACAGGTGAATTTATTGATCATTCTCGTTTATGGTCCCTTCAAGTTACATTACCTAAAAACAATGAAGAGGTGAGTATCATGGTTTACCTTTACAAAATTTCAAGTTATCTTATAGAACAACAAAGGACGGATGAAAATAGTTCCCTTGCTCGTCCACAGAACCTTCAAGTTACATTATGTTATCCAGAACAAAGGAGAGATAGATGTATTGGTCTAACCTGCCCATTCTTCCTCCTACTTCAGTTCCTCCCACTCCCTAACCCTCCTTCCCCTTCCTCCCCCAGGGCTGATGGTGCTGGGCCTTGGCTCCCCCGAGGTGTTCACGCTGCTGCCGGTACCTCTGTATAGCTGCTGGCATCCACTCACGCCCTCTGACCTAGGTGGACCGTGAGTATACAGTGAAGACGTAGGGGGAGGAGGTGGAGGGAAGGAACGGGTGTACGGGAGAGAGGAAGAGTGAGGGGGAGGAAGGGGGAAGGGAGAGAGGCACAGTTAGTTGGGTTTCGGGAAGGGAGGAGAAGTGAGCGAAGGAGAGATAAGGTAAGGGTGAAGGGAGATAAGGGTAATGATGACGCGGAGGGAGAGAAAGTGAATGATAGGGAGTATATAAGTAAAGGGAAGGGTAAAAGGAGAGTGAGGGAAAGTGAGCGAAAGGAAGAGAGGGGAAGTGAACGAAGGCTAGGGAAAGGAAGTGAGCGAAAGGGAGGGTTAGGCGAGACAGGGGAAGCTTAGGGAAGGGGAGGGAGGAAAGGTTATGGGATGTGAAAGAATGCCTAGTGTGGAGATGACAGGATGCGAAGGGAAGTAGTGGTGGAGGAGAAGAAAGAAGAGGAAGAGTTGATGGTGGTAGTGGTGGGGCTGGTGATGAAGATGATTAGAGAGAGGAGGAGAAGTAGAAGGAGGTGGCGGTGATGAAGGAGGAGAAAGAAGAAAAAAAAAAAGCAGAAGTTGAAAGAGAAAGCGAAGGAAAAGAAGGCGTGGCAGAAGCAGGATAAAGAGGAGGAGGAGGAGGTAGACTAGTAGGAGGTGGTGGTGGTGGTGGTGAACTAATGAGTGTTTCCTGACCCTACAGGTGTGAGGGGAAGGGACTGCTGCCGCCCACCCTCGCAGACGACATGAGAGATGTAAGCACACACACACACACACACACACACACACACACACACACACACACACACACACACACACACTTGCTTACCTCACCTTCAAATTATCTTCCTTAACTTTTCTTTCTTTCTTCCTTACTTGTTATCTTTCTTAGTATCTTAATTTCTCCTTTCCTATTCTTGTTTTTATTTGTTATTTTTTTCTTTTTTTACGTATTCCCTTTTATTCGTTATTTATTCCTTTCTTCTTTACTGTTTTCTTACTTTCTTATTCTTTCTTATCCTTACTTCGTTTCTTAGTGTATTTTCTTTTTTCTTTCTTATTTACTTCTCTTCTTTCCTCCTCTCTTTCTTCCTTTCCTTCTTCCTTCCTTCCTTCCTTCTTCCCTCCTTCGCACTGTTCCTTTTTGTCTTAACTCTTTAAACACTTCCTTATTATACCTCCTACATTCGTGCTCTTCCCCCTCTTCTTCTTTCTCTTTGTCCTCCTCCTCCTCTTCCTCCTCCTCCTCCTTTTATTATTCTTCCCGTGTCTGCTCCTCTTGCTTCTGCTCCTCTTCTTCCTCCTCCTCCTCCTCTTCCTCTTTGTCCTTCTCCTTTTCCTCCTCATATTCCTCTTACTCTTCTTCCCGTGCCTGCTCCTCTTATCCCTGCTCCTCTTCTTCCTCCTCCTCCTCTCACTCTTCTTCTTGTGTCCCTCCTCCTCCTCCTCCTACTCCTACTCCTTCTCCTCCCCCTTTTAACTGAAACAAATTAAACCTATTATATGTTTCTATACGTTTTTGTTATTCATAGTCACCAGAATGCATAGAAATAGCTTTATAGAAGTGAATATATATGTTGATTTATTTTCTCGGTATTGTTTGTGAGTGAGAATGTGTGTGTGTGTGTGTGTGTGTGTGTGTGTGTGTGTGTGTGTGTGTGTGTGTGTGTGTGTGTGTGTGTTCTTGCTCAGTTTATATACTAACATCTGTTCCGTGAGAGACCAAACTTGATATCGTAAAATCATAAGTATCGTTATGTCGGGTTTGTTTATATTATTTACTTATTGATTCATTTTATTTCTTTATACTTTAGTTCGTGTTCGAGTGGTGAAGAGGCGTAGATGAGTGCTAGGGTCCTACTGTCCTTCAGGTGCTGTTATGTATGTATGTATGTATGTGTGTGTTCCAAGTGTGTGTTAAAGAGGTGTATATGCGTGCTGATGTCCTTCGTGAGTGCTGTCCTGATGGTGCTATGCGTACTAACCTTCTGCTGCTCTTCGTCAGGTGCTGGTGTGCGGTGAGGCTCGGTGGCGGCCAGAGTCGTTCCCCGGGGCGGTGCTGGCGGGGCTGCGGGTGGTGGTGGTGGTGGTGGCGGGGCTGTGTCTGGACGCGCTGGGCCGCCGCCGTTCCGTGGTCGCCTGGATGGGCCTGTATTTCGTCGTTGCCTTCTCCCGCACCTTCGCCCCCAACGCCGAGGCGGTTGTGCTCTGCCTCACGCTGGAAGGAGCCGCCGCGCAGGCCTCCACTCTGGCGCTGCTGCTGTTAGGTAGGTGGTGGTGGTGGTGGTGGTGTTGGTATATGGTGGTGATGTTGAAGATAAGGTTGCTGGTAATGCTGAAATTATTAGTGTTGGTAGTAGTGTAATGTTGGTGATTCTTGTTCTCCTCATTTTCTTTTTCTTTTTCCATGTTTTTTTTCATTAGTCTCCCTCTCCTCCTGTTTCTCCTCCTCCAACTTCTCCACGCCCTCCTCTTTTCACTTTTTGTATCCTTTATTTCAACTACTGTAATTTCTTTCTCCTTATCCTCCACCTCCTCTTCCTCCTCCTCTTCCTTTAAACACCTCATTTCTTCTTTCATTCATCCATTCATTCATTCATCCATTTATTCATCCATCCATTTATTCATCCATCCATTCATTCATTCATCCATTCATTGATTCATTCATTCATTTTCTTCCCTCTTCTTCCCTCTTTATCCTTCACAATACCCTCCCCTCTCCACTCCTCCCGCCCTCTCTCCCCCAGCCGCGGAGGGCAGCACACAGTCGGAGTGCGTGCGGTCCGTGTGCCTGGTGGTGCTGGGTCACGCTGCCGGGGTCGGGGCCGCGGCGCCGCTGGTCCACACCTTCGTCGGCGACCACGTGTACCGCCAGATGGCCCGCAGCTTGCCCTCACTGGTGTTTGTGGTGTTTATCATGTGAGTGAGTGGGATGGGGTGTTGGGAGGGTAGGATGTGTGTGTGTGTTAGGGGGGGTTGTGGGTATGGGGGAGGTGACTGTGTGAGTGTGGGATGGGGTGTTGGGAGGGTAGGATGTGTGTCTGTGTGCGGGGGGGGGGGGGTCGGTTGTGGGTATGGGGGGAGGTGACTGTGTGTGTGTGTGTGTGTGTGTGTGTGTTGCGAGGAAGATGTGTATGGGAGGTTGTGGGTATGGGGGGGGTGACTATGTGTGTGTGTGTGTGTGTGTGTGTGTGTGTGTGTGTGTTTGTGTGTGTTGCGAGGAGAGTGGTGTGACTTGAATTTGAGTTGCTTGTGTTTGTGTTTGTGTGTATTTTGTTTTGTTTTTCATTGTTTTCTACAAAACCAAAAAGAAATAACAACAAAAAACTACAAAAGGCGAAGAAATATGATGGTAATAACAACAACAAACCACAAAACCAAAAAATAAATAAGAATAATAAACTAAAAATGCCAAAGAATGACTAACACACCTACCTCTCCTTCCTCTCTCCCTTTCCTCCTTTTCCTCCTTCCCTTTCATCTCTCCCTTCCCTCCCTCCCTTCTCTCCCTCCCTTTCCTCCCTCCCTTTCCTCCCTTTCCTCCTTCCCTTTCATCTCTCCCTTCCCTCCCTCCCTTTCCTCCCTTCCTTTCCTCCCTTCCTTTCCTCCCTTCCTTTCCTCCCTCCCTTTCCTTCCTTTCCTCCCTCCCTTTCCTTCCTTCCTTTCCTCCCTTCCTTTCCTCCCTTCCTTTCCTCCCTTCCTTTCCTCCCTTCCTTTCCTTCCTTCCTTTCCTCCCTCCTTTTCCTCCCTCCCTTCCTTTCCTCCTCCTTCTTCCTCCCCAGGGCGTTGCCGGGGAGTGCCAGATGGGCGGTGTGCCGGGGCTACACCCAAGAGGCAGCTCTCACCCTCAAGCGCTCACACCACCTCACCTTCGACCCCGCCATCAAGTACAAGCTGACGGCCCTGTACGACGAGGTGAGCCCTGGAGCCCCTGTGTCCGCCATTTGTCCATATGATACTCTTTTTTTTCTTCGTATTATCTAACGTGTCTGTCTATCTTGCTCTCTTTCTGTCTGTCTGTCTGTATCTGTCTGTCTTTCATCCCTTTGTGTCCTCTGTTTTGTTGTTCTGTGTGTTTGTATTGTCTGACTTTTGCTTTCTCTCTCTCTCTCTCTCTCTCTCTCTCTCTCTCTCTCTCTCTCTCTCTCTCTCTCTCTCTCTCTCTCTCTCTCTCTCTCTCTCTCTCTCTCTCTCTCTCTCTCTCTCTCTCTCTCTCTCTCTCTCTCTCTCTCTCTCTCTCTCTCTCTCTGTCTGTCTCTTTCTCTCTCACACTCACTCCCCCTTCCTTCATTCCTTTATCTTCCCCTCATTCTCCCTCACCTTCCCCTCATTCCCCCTCACCTTTATCCTCAGTTTACCTCCTACTATACCAAACTCCCCTCCCCCACCCCTTCACCCCGTTCCCCTCCCCCGTTCACCCCTCCGTCACCCCTCCACAGCACAAGGCGTCCATGGGTCAGTATGGGTGCGCCGGTCACCCCCTGAAGGAGAGTGTGATGCCGCTGTTGAGGTCTGGCCGCATGCTGCTCACCACTGGCCTTTTCCTCACCCTCGGCCTCGCCCTGGGCTGCGCCGCCTCCGCCAGACAGGTGTTCCACGCGGATCCTTATGTCAGGTGTGTATAGAGGGGTAAGGAAGGGGAAGGGAGGGTTATGGGAAGGACGGGATGTGGTAGAGGGAAAGGAGAGGAAGAGGGGAAGGAAGATATGTAGTGGGAGGAAGGAAGGGGAGAGAGAGAAGAGGGTTGAGGTGGAGGAAGGGAAGATGGATTTACATAGATTTACATAGAAAATCAGACCACACAGACCCCATGGTCCAGACTTGGTGGTCTGTCCTTAAACCTAAGTGATTTTACATTAATCAGAAGACTCCAAAACGTTGCATTTTCTAGTTGAGTTTGATGTTGAGTGAAAGCGATTTCGAGCTTGTTTTGTTTTTGAAGTCAATCAACTGGACCACCACTGATGGATGGGATGTCTTATTCATTTCCGCACTAACTGGTTATTGAAAAATTGAGAAAATTTGGTTTTTGTGATTCTACTTGTTCATACGACATTACGCCTCGTGCGCAAAGTGTCATCGATCATAAATCAATGTCTACTCTCGTCAATTCAGACATGTTCATTTACCATTAAGTAAAAACATTTCCATTCTTGATCTCTTTTTTTCGAGGCGTTCAAGATAGAAGAGAATTGGTATAGGGTTTTAAAGCTTTTCGGAGATTTTGTCGAAGAGGGAGGAATAATGACTGCCCCTGAATGAACACCTACAATAATGCTATAATATCCTGGCATGGGGGGGAGACCAAACTGTACCGCATATTCCAAAGTGGGGTCTGCGGGTGGCTGTACTTTCGTTGTAACATCTTTTTATTCTTAAATAAAAGTTTCTTTAATGAAGCTTTACATTTTCATTTGTTTATTTACTTTTATAAGCATGACGTGAGAATTGAAGGTTTGATTTGACGTTGACCCTGTTTTGACCCCTCGTACGCCGCGCATACGTTTCATTTTTTTATTTTCAAAATTTTTTTCGTAACTTTATGTTCTTTGAAGGACCAAGGCACTTGCCCGCCGGCAAATCCAAAATCTCCATCTATCTGTGCATTTTGTTGAAATTTTGCACCTTCTTGAGGCTTCTTGGCCCTTTTTGCGCAGTCTGAAAGTTAACAAATCTTTGTAATCTTGCAATTGACATAACATTGTTATTGAGTCCAACATCCACGTCGTTGGAATGAAGATGAGCCCTGACTGAGCTGAGCCGAGGGGCCGAGGCCACTGGTTAAAAGGGACGCCAACTCTGAGTTGTTGTCTGTTGCTCAACCAATTGTTGTCTTCATTTCAACCAACTCAACCATCCACCGTTTATTTTTTTTAATTTGTATTATTTGTTTCTTAATTTCAATAATAATTTTCTTTAATTTTTCAAGAAATTTCAATAATCAACATATAGACGTCCAGTGATTTGGTTACGTCGTTAACAGTGAAGAGAATTGGTTAAAAGGTTAATGGTTTTTAGGTCAGGGGCTTGTTTTTGCTTTTTTGATTGTGGGTCCTGTTATTAATGTCATGATTTGTTCTAATTCTGCCCTCACAAGCTAATTATGCCCTCAAGTAGCTTACAGCTTACCTAGTAGCTTACCTTTTAGAAAAGACCTTGTACTCTCCTCTACTTTTTTAAATCCTTGTCACGTTAAATTTCATCAGCTCGTATGCCTTTTAATGAAAGGGACAATGATAATAGCTAGTATTGGAGGAGAGATTTGTTGTGAGTTTTTCTTTCTTTCAGAGTGTTTCCTTTTTTATTAGGGTCCAGGACTTTTATTTGTTTTAGTGGTTTTATTTGTTTTAAGTTCCAAAGTTTTATTTCTTTCTTAGACAATGCATGCTCGGTTTTAGCATTAATGTTGGTGTTTGTTGATTGATTGGTGGGGAGACTGGTGGTGGGGAACACCGAGGAAGGAAATTACGAGGAAAGTAATTATTTAAGGAGTTTGCAAGTCACCGTCGCCACGTCACCAGTGCTTTCTCGCAGTTTGTCGTCGCTGTTGACAATTTCTCCAATAACTGAAGAAGGATTTCTTGTTATTTTTGGATTTGTTATTATTTTTTCTTATTATGCAAAATATGGTCTATGAAGGAATGGCAGAGGGAGGTAGGAGAGAGAGGTGGAGGAAGGGAAAAGGATATGTTAATGGGCAGGGAAGAAAGGGAGAGGAAAGAGGGAGAGAGAGAGAGAGGGGAGGATGGAGTTAGAGCACTGGGAGAAGGAGGAAGGTTGAGAAGAGGGAAGGAGGAATATATAGACAAATGTTCTCTTTTTCTGCTCTTCCCCACACTTACATTCTCCCCCCTCCCCCTCCACTTACATCCTCTTTCTCCCCCTTCCTTTACATTCTCCCACATTCTCCCCCCTCCCCCTCCCTCCACTTACATCCTCTTTCTCCCCCTTCCCTTACATTCTCCCTCCCTTCCCCAGCTTCGAGGATCGCCAGGTAGCATTTGGCGCGTTTGAGTTCGTGTCGCTGCTGCTGCTGGGGCTGACGGTGACGCGGCTGGGGGTACGGAAGGTGCAGGTGGCCCTCATGTCCGCCCTCTCGCTGCTTATCCCTCTCGCCTACGTGCTGGATAAAGGTGAGAATAGTTACCTGTGTGTGTTTAATTACTTTGTTTACCTGGGCTGACCTTTCCTCTTCTTTCTCGTATATTTTTTTTCTTATTTCTCTCTAATCTTTCTAATTCTACATTGTCACTATTTGCATTTTCTCTCTTGCTTTTTACCTGTTGATGCTTAATTACTTCGTTTACCTGGTCTGACTTTTCCTCTTCTTTCTTTCTCGTATATATTTTTCTTATTTCTCTCATCTTTCTAATTCTCCCTTTTTCACCCTTCTCATGTTGTTTATTTCTCCCTTGTCACTTACCTCCATTTTCTTCCTTGTCTTTTGTCTCTAATCTTTCTATTTTGTTTTCCTTCTTTACCTTTTATCTCTCGTCTTTTCTTCCTTGCCTTCCTTATTATCTTTTCCTTTCCTTTCCTTTCCCTTCTTTCCTCTCAAACCTTCATTATTTTCCCCATTCTTTTTCTCTCATCTTTCATCCTATATCTTCCATCTTCCCCACCTTTCCTTTTTATTATTTACCTTACTTTCTAATCCTTTCTTTCTAATGCCTTACACATTCTCCATCTTCAAAACCCTCAATCTCTTCCATCACCTCTTCCCACTCCACCCCAACATCCTCACTCCTTCACCACCACCTCCTCCTCATCCTCATCCTCCAGTGGCCGGCGTGTGGGTGTGCGGGGCCATGGTGTTCGTCTCCTGCCTGGGCCATGGGTGCGTGGTCGCCGCCCAAGTATGGATGACTGTGGGAGTGGTCCGCCTCACGCCCACACACTCGCGCGGCTTCGTCCTCGGCCTGACCTACGGCATGGCCACGCTCGGACACTTCCTGCCCCACTTCGATGTGATGGGCACCTTTGTGAGTAACTGAAGAAGGAGGGAGAGGAAGGGAGATTGAGAGATATATAGATAGATAGAAAGAGATATGTAGATAGAAATGTTGAGATATATATAGAGAAAGAGATAGGTGGATGGAGAGAAAGATATATTTAGATAGAGGGAAAGAGCGGTAGTTAGATAGATAGAAAGATAGATGGATAGATGTTTAGATAGATATATTTAGATAAAGAGAGAAAAGAGAGACCAGATAAAGAGAAGGAAAAGGAGATATTTAGATACATAGAGAGATAGAAAGAGAGATTTAGAAATATATAGAGAGATAAAGACAGAGAGAGAGAGAGAGAGAGAGAGAGAGAGAGAGAGAGAGAGAGAGAGAGAGAGAGAGAGAGAGAGAGAGAGAGAGAGAGAGAGAGAGAGAGATTTAAATAGATAGATGGAGAAAGAGAGATGTTGATAGAGAGATAGAGATAGAGAGAGAGCGTAATAAGATCAGAACAATATTAAGGGTACACTCAACTAACCTTTCCTCCTCCTCCTCCTCCTCCTCTCCCTCCTCTTCCTCCTCCCCCAGGCCAAGGCGGGGATGTACTTGGACGTGTACGCTGAGATCGGGGTATGGTCCATCGTGACCTTTGTGGCGGGGCTGCTGTGCCTGCTGCTGCCCCGTACACCCCCCAGCCTGCCCGACACCCTCGCCCACATATACGTTCGCAAGGAGCTCCAGTAAGTGACGTCCGCTGAGGTTTTATGGTTCCTATGTTCTTATGTTGCCGACGACTGGGTGTTTCCTGGGTCTTAAAAAATTGTTGCTAAAGCTTTCTGAGAGTGTTGCCAGGGCCTTAAAGTGTTGCCAAGGCCTTATAAAAGTGGTACCAATGCCTAAGAATGTTGCCAAGGCCGTAAAGTTTTGTCAAGGCTTTAGAGAGTGTTGCCAAGCTCTTTAATGAGTTTGCAAAGGCCTAAAACTGTTGCCAAATCCTGAAAGTGTTGCCAAGGCCTTATAAAAGTGGTACCAGTGCCTAAATATGTTGCCAAGGCCGTAAAGTTTTGTCAAGGCCTTAGAGAGTGTTGCCAAGCCCTTTAAGAGAGTTTGCAAAGGCCTAGAACTGTTGCCAAGGCCTTAATGAGTGTTGCTAAAGCCTTCTAAGAGCAGTGCCAAAGCCTTAGAGTATTGCTAAGGCATGAGAGTGTTGACCAGGCCTTCTTAGAGTGTTGCCAAGGTCTGCGAGTGTTTGCAAGGTCTTAGAGTGTTGCCAAGGCCTGGGAGTGTTTGCAAGGTCTTAGAATGTTGCCAAGGGCTTAATGAGTGTTGCCAAGGCCGTAGTGTTGTCAAGGCCTTCTCAGTGTGTATGTCAAATTGTCAAGGCCTTCTAAGGGTGTTGCCAAGGGTTTATTAGAGCGGTTTTCATTGATGCCCTTAGGAGTTTGTGTTATATTCGAGTATTCTCATTTGCATTCTTGATATTAGTGGAAGTAAATAGAGTAAATTTTATTGGCGTTAAAAAAGGAAGACGAGAGATAAAAATTGGCAGATAGACTGGTAGATAGATATAGATAGATAGATAGACATGTAGATAGAGAGAGAGAGAGAGATAACTTTTCTTCTTTTCTTCAGGGATGAGAAACCAGACCCCGAGGAGGAATGTGAGAATACCCAGCTGTAGAGACCGACACCACCACCACCACCACCACCACAGTCTGCATCACAGCCACCAAAACTACCACTTTCAACTTTTTAACGATATTCTCCACCACCCCCACTACCACCACCACCACCACCACTACCACCATCACCCCACCACCACCAGTCAACTTTATCAACTGCACCATCATCTCTACCATCACCTCCTCCACCACCGTCACCACCACCACCACCATAACCTTATCAATTAACACCATCATCACCACCATCACCACCACCACCAGCTACAATGACCACCACCACCACCACCACCATCACCACCACCATAATCAACCATGTCAACGCGTCCACCAGTTTAAAACCACATCACTATAACAAGCACCACCATCACCATCACCACCACATATGTGTTTGTGAATTAATTGGTTTAGTTCAGCACACACACACAAAAAAAAACTTAGCAAATTAACTATAAACGAAGAAAAAGAAGTTGAACATAAAAAAAAAAAAATATGAATAAATAAAAGATCACCACCACCATCATCACCATTGCCACCATCATCACCATCAGATTATCACTATTCTCGTCATCATCATCATCATTACCAGATAAAAATGAATAAATAAATAAATAAACTATATATATACTACTTCCTCAATTTTCTCAGTGCATCACCATAGAAAATACAGTGAAGTGACTCATTGTAGTTAAATTAGGTTAGTGAAAAGGAGCTACAGTGAAAAAGTACAGTGACGGAATTACAGTGAAGTTAAATAATGAAATATCGAAAGTAGAGTGAGGGGATGATTGTTATAGTGAAGAGACGCATCGTAGCTACAGTGATGATGAAAATAAAGTTACGATGATAAGGAGCTACAGTGAAAAAGTACAGTGACGGAATTACAGTGAAGTCAAATAATGAAATATCGAAAGTAGAGTGAGGGGATGATTGTTATATTATAGTGAAGTGACGCATCGTAGCTACAGTGAGTTCCCGAGTGATGATGAGAAAAAGTTAGTGAAATGCTAGTGAATGAAAGTGAATATAGTGTGATGCTTATAGTGAAAGTACAGTGAGGTAAAGATCTTTTTAGTGAGTTCCCAAGTGACGATGTAAAAAGTTACAGTGAAAAGCAACCGTGAAAATAGTGACGAATATGGTGCGATGCCTATAGTGAACGTATAATGAAGGGATTACACGCGTATATACACAGTGAAAATGGCAGATATATTTTTTTGCAGTGACAAGTACAGTGATATGCTTGCAGTGAAACCTACAACAGCAGCTACAATAACACAGTGGAAAGGGAGAGTACAGTGAAAAAAATGAGTGCAATGAGATGATATTGAAGTGTAAGATGATGCTATACAGGTTAACCGACACCCAGATAATTTTGACAGTACAAGGAACAGTGAGATGACAGTGAAAACGAAAAAAAAAGTACAGTGACGCCTTTACAGTGACAATACAAAGCTCTTCTCGTTCGTATTTTATTTATTTATTTTTTTTATTTTATTTACCTTGAATGCACCGCTGAGACACTCCAAGCTTCACACTCATTGATTCGAAGCACTTAAACGAGGCTTCGATCACTGCTTCAAGGCCACGAGACGAGTGAATCCCGAGCGTTAGTGAGAAAAATATTAATGAGGAAAGATCTATGAGGAAAATAGTCGTGCAGGAAAGATATTAAGACAGGAAACGACGATTATTTGTTATATTAAGAGAGAGAGAGAGAGAGAGAGAGAGAGAGAGAGAGAGAGAGAGAGAGAGAGAGAGAGAGAGAGAGAGAGAGATGTTGTTTACCACGGTTGTTGTTTCTTAGGGCACGAAAAAGGTGAAGGTCATCCTAATATTAATGCATTTACACACACACACACACACACACACTATAGAGCAGCTACGCCACCTTAGTCTAGATACCAATAATTATTTCACATGATATTTTTATTCTCCAGAAGACTTAAGTAAATGTATATAGATAGATAGGAGAGAACTTATATATTACGTATAGAGCGGTGTATTTGGTTGACTGTATGGGAGATATAGGGGAATGGAGGTAGTTCAGTGTAGAGGGTATGGGAGGAAGAGAGGAGAGGAGGAAGAACAAGGAAAAAGGAGATAATTTAGTTAGGGTGGAAAGGGAGGAGGAAGAGTGTAGAAAAAGAGACTAGGAAATGAGAAGGAAATAGTTTAGTTAAGGTAGAAAGATAGGAAGGAAGAGGAGGAGGAAGAGTAAAGCAAGGAAGAACGGGAAATGAAGGAGATAATTTAGCTGAGGTGGAAAGAGAGGAAGGAAGAAGAGGAGGAAGAGTGAGGCAAAGAAGAACGGGAAATGAAGAAGGAGATAATTTAGTTAAGGTGGAATGAGAGGAGAAAGAGTTAAGTAAGGAAGTAAGGGAGGAGAAGGAAGACTACAGCAAGGAAGAAGAGTGAATGAAAAAGGAGATTGTTTAGTTAGGGAGGAAAGGGAGGAAGGAGGAGAAGGAAGAGGGAAGCGAGGCAGAACAGAAAATGAAAAAGGAGATAGTTTATTTAGGGTGGGAAGAGAGGGAGGAGGAGAAGGAAGAGGGAAGAAAGGAAGAACAAACAACGAGAAAAAAAGAAAAGAAGGAATTGTAGGTCTTTGTTTTAGGGCTTTTTCAGGAGGGAGGGAAGGAACAGAAGTGCTTTAGAGAACACTGACCACTCACGCATATCAACACCATACAAGCCTCCTTCATAGTGTTATACTCCACTACTTATATCACCAAGAATCAAAACCAGTGCATTTTTTACCCAAGTTATGCATTTACGACAACTTATAATTTTGATATCGGATGCTCGGTGTTAAAATATGAACCTCGGACTCGTTGTATTGTGAGTAACTGGCATTTATAGTGCATTTACGTTAGCTTCGGTCTTAGGCTCCACCCCCTTTTCCTATTAAGCTCCTCCCACATTCTGTTCTTTTATATCATTGGTTAGTTCAGAAGCTAGCCACGCCCCTTTCTCTATATCACACGAATAAGCTCCTCCTCCTTTTCCTTATTAAGTGTTCCTCATTGGCTAATCCTCAAGTTAGACACGCCCCCTCCCCGACTCAGGCTGCCCGTGATTGGAGGAGCCTGGGAGGTGTATGATCTTATTGGTGGATGCCGGGTTCTTGTGGGCGGGGCTTGCTCTCGAAGTTAACGTGGATAAGGTTGTAGTTGTATTTTTCCGCATTTATTCTTGTATGTGTGTTCTTCCTTCCTTTATTATCTTTATGCTTACTTCTTCCTCGATTAATTTCTGCATTCTTTCTTTATTTTTATTTATTTCTTATATTCATGCATTCAATTTTTTTTCATTCTCCTTTCGTTTTGTATATTTATTCCTGCATTCCTTCTTTATAGTTTATCTTTCATTCATTCATTCTTTCATTCTCTTCTTTCGTTTTACATAGCATTTCAGTCATTCAGTCAGTCTTCTGTTTCTTTCTTACGTTTCTTTCTTCCTTCCTTCATTCATTCACTACTCCATTTACTCATTCGCTTAATCAGTTTGCTATTTTTCTCTTTATTCTTTTACTCCTTCCTCCTTTCTTTCATTCTCTCTCTCCTCTCATCTTTCACTTCCTCACTCACTCATTATCTCCCTCTTTCACTCACTCATTCACTCACACACTTTTCCCTTCCCTTCCTTTCTCTACCTCTCCCTTCCTCACTCCCTTTCTCTATCTCTCCTTCCTCCTTTATTTCATTCACTCTTTCCTCTCATCCTTCACTTCCTCACTCACTCATTATCTCCCTCATTCACTTACCCACACACTCACTCACTCACTTTTCCCTTCCCTTCCTTTCTCTACCTCTCCCTTCCTCACTCCCTTTCTCTATCCCTCCTTCCTCCTTTATTTCATTCACTCTTTCCTCTCATCCTTCACTTCCTCACTCCCTCATTCACTTACCCACACACTCACTCACTTTTCCCTTCCCTTCCTTTCTCTACCTCTCCCTTCCTCACTCCCTTTCTCTATTCCTCCTTCCCCTCTTCTCTCCCTCCCTCTCTCCCCTTCCCATCCCCCCAAACCCGGTATAGAGAGAGATGCTATTGCTGTTGTTATAATTGTTGTTGTTGTTTTTTGTGAATCATGCACTGTTTTCTAATTAAAGAGGTTTTAATACACTTGAGTAGAGTCCTATGATTAACCCTTGAGTGGTAGTAGTAGTAGTAGTAGTAGTAGTAGTGGTAGTAGTAGTGGTAGTGGTAGTGGTAGTAGTAGTAGTAGTAGTAGTAGTAGTAGTAGTAGTAGATATTATAGGTTTACATGGTTGTTATTATTTTCTTCTTCTTCTTCTTCTTCTTCTTCTTCTTCTTATTATTATTATTATTATTATTATTATTATTATTATTATCATTATTACTATTATTATTATTATCATTATTATTATTATTATTGGTAGCTAAATATGAAGGTTAGTGTCCGTCGATTAATCAGTTAATATCCCACATTAGTCATCATTACAACAACATACTTCTCTACTTCCCTAACCTTTTCCATAATGAGTTATGAAGCAATAAAAAATAATAACAAAATAGGAGAGAAGGAAGGCGTGAAATGGCCCTTTGGATTCCAGTTGCGCTTCGCTTGTCATTGTTTTTATGTAAGAAAAAATTACGAGCTGAGGAACTGGCGACGACAGAAAGGGGGCGAGGCTGAGTGCTGTGCCGGCCCCTTGTTATAACTATATAATGTTGTCACGGATCACAGAGGAGTGGTTGGGCCGCTGGAGGGCTGTGATGAGGAGGCTTGGGGAGGATAGGAACGAGGAATTACATCTATTTTCGGTTAATATTTTTTTTTTGCTGTTTTACCATGGAAAAATCAATAGCAGTAGTACGTAGTATTAGTATTAGTAGTAGTAGTAGAGGTGGTGGTTGTGCTGGTAGAAGTAATAATGGACTTCTACTAGTAGATGGTGCGAATTAGTGCTTCTGCCCAGTTCGAAGCAGGGAGGCAACAACAGGAGGAGGAGGAGGAGGAGGAGAACCACGTCGCCAGTCATTGTTCTTCCTTGGTAGAGAAGACACACACGTGCGGAGCTTCCTCAGGATCGGGGGCCGTCAGCTGCTGCCTCAAGGCGTGTTGTGGACGAACTGGAAACGGTTGACATCGAGGGACGGAGGCAAGATGAGGAGGCGAGGCGAGGTGAGTGACGGGTGCTGGTGTGAAGTGACGTGAGGTGAGGTGTGATGGCGAGGCTGCACTTTACTTGGGTGTATTGGCACGACATCTGGACAGGAAAGTCCATGTTATTACGAAAGCCATTACTTTTCAGGTCAATTATTAAGTAAAACTCTAAAAGAAACGCTAAAAGACCATGTTTCAGGCTACATGGTTGACCGAAATCTTTAAATCTGTATTTGAATCATTTGCTCACCTACTGGATTATGATTACAGTCAACGAGGAATATACTCGGACCTGTTACATTCTAATGTAATTACCACCACCACCCGCTAGAAGCCGCTATTCCTAAGATTTACCTTACTTGCTGCTGTTATCCCGTCTGCATGAGGGTCTGTGTAGTTAGATCAGTCAACACTGTCAACCTGGATGCATTTATAAATATACGAGGACGGTGTCGGCACAAGTGTTCAGCTCAGCATCAAGTGGTATGGGGAAAATTTCTCCTTCAAGGTCTTACAATAATAGCATTGATTGGCTGCAGGTGGAGGAGGGGGTCCATTATCCCTTGGAGGGGGGTGAGAAGGGGAGTTCCCTAGGGTTGCGCCTGTCAACGTGAAAGAGTGTAATGGAGAATGGATGATGGAATAACTGAGAGAAGCACATGTGAAAGGAAAGGTAGACGTTTGTTTCAGGTAAAAAGGATGTTTGAGAGGCTCTGGGAAGGTACTGAAGGAGGAGAGATTGTCAGTGGCCTCTACTGGCCCAGGAGACCTGCTGAAGCCCCAAGTCACTTGTTGGATAAAGGGGAGTAATGGGGACCACATGAAAAGGCATTAAAATATAAAGGAGAGATGATAGGAGCACTTCAAATCCATAGTGACAATGTGGGGAGGATAGCAGAAGTGACCAGTGCATGAGTAAAGACTGATGGGAGGTGGAGAGGGATGAGATGAGGGTGGCAATAAAGATGTTAAAAGTAGGAAAGGGCATTGCAATTGATGGCGTAATAGCAGAAATGAAGTATAGGGATGTAGTTGTGGATATTTCATCAGGCACAGGAGCAAGGGATGGTACTGGTGACTGGAGCAAAGCCGTATTTGTGTCACTGTACAAGGAAGTAGGGATAATTCTAACAGCTATGAGGGAATAAGCTTACTCGGTGTGCAGGAAAGGTGCGTGGAAGGATCAAAGGAGAGGAAGATGAAAATAACCAAAACAAAAGGGTTTTAGTAAAGGGATGGGTAGTGTGGATCGACTTTCTACACTAAATATTATGGTTAAAAAGTACATACAAAAGAATAGAAAGCCGTTTGATGCTTTCGTGGACCTGGAGAAGAACAAGGACAGGGTTGACAAAGGATTTATAGGATGTCCTGATATATAAAGCTGGAGGGCATGTACTTGAAGGGATCGGGTCTGTTTACAGTGATGTGAGTGCCTGTGTCAGAGTGAATTGGGAGGATATGGCTGACAAATGCAAGTATGTAAAGAACCTTTCAGTCAGTGAGTTTACTTGCCGTGACAGTGATAATAAAAAATAATTTCATGCTGGGTGTTGGAGGAAAGTTCAAATGCACAGCTGCAAAATAGATTTATTTGCATCAACGTTTATGAAGATACACGGATATAAAGTTATACGAGAATATAGTGAATATATTCAAGTTTTCTTTCAAACAGGCAACAATAAAGATCATGTATAAAGTCATACAAGAAAGATAAAATGTGTATGTTAATTTTTTCATAAGAGGCAACAATAATAAAAAATGTACATGTATTTATAATGGAATACCCTGAACAACCAACACCTAACACAACCGGCAGGCACCAAGCTTGTCGTCAAGGAGTGTGTCCCTCTGTGCTCCGTTACTGTGGTCTTGCTGGCACAGGCAAGCTTATGGTCCAGCATCAGTCACACCTTTTTGTATAAATGTTAACAGAAAGCTGCCAATCCTCCCTTTGGTAGCCAGGGGCAGCAAAAAAACAATTCTGCCGCTGTGAGCACTCGCCAATGTATGTTGTGTGATTTAGTCTGTTTGGGGAAATGGTGGGGGATAAGCCCTAGTGGAATTTCAATTGTCCAGAATTGAGACTCAAAAATTGGAAATCTGGGAAACTCAGGCCTGTGAAACTGGGTGTCAACTGTACCTTTGAGATGGGAGTCCAGAACACTGGATTGTAGTTAATATGGAATGCTTACTCTCATTCTGAACATGTTTGGTCTAGTACTGAGGTCCTAGCCATTATCTTAAGGAATGTATTGTAAAGATGGAATCCCTAACCCAAGTCTCCTGTGTAGCTGCAGCACATGGCGGGTTCCATTACACAAAAACAAGCAACATTATCACCAACGCCAGGTGATCCCACTACCACAAACGTATCACTTGTCTAATTTATGACACCCTGATAAACATGTTTTTTGGTACACTTATTTACTGATGCTTTAAAAGCCAAGTTTGGTGCAGAGTGTGACTGATTTAAATATCAGTGTTTCCAGGCATGACCTGGTGTGTATAAATCATCACCACTTGCTGAAACATTCCATCATGTCTTTGTTGTAGGAACTCTTCCTGTAACGCAGACAGCATATAATCTCAAATAGTTAAAAATAGAAATGGTAGTTCATGCAAAAGCATTAGTATTACAGGACTGAGGTGTGGAAGTTTGTCTCACATTTATACTCCTACATTGTAGTATTTACATATTGCACTTCAAAATAGCTGATGACATGCATATAACATGAGCAAGACTCAGAATAATCTTACTTTTAAAGACTAAGTTAAGTAATATTTTCATCAGCTTTTGGTTAACGTGTTGCAGAGAACAACAGCTGCAGCGAGGCATCCAAATCCAGTCCATTGCTGAGCCAAGGCCTGAGGTTGGAGCGGCTCTCACAGCCTGCTGGCCTGGACGGACTGCTGGCTGAGCGCCTCCTTCATGATTTTGAGCACCAGGTCGACATTCTCCGGAGTACAGTTGTAGCCCATGAGCCCCACCCGCCACACTTGCCCGGCACTGGGTCCCAGCCCTCCGCTGATCTCCACCTTGTAGCTGATTAAAACAAAGGTGTTACAACTCTGATCCACTGTAGGACATTAAATCTATCCACAGAATTTTGAATTAAAAATGTAAATGCCATTGGTAATTATTTCAAGTAGAGGCAAGTTTAGTAAACAGCTCAATTTACACTTTATTCACATGTACCTAAAGTGTTTACTGTGATAATTTATTTGGATCATGTTTTGAGCTTCACCACGAGTATACTGAGACAGACTGAGATAGAAAACTTTGCTTTATACTTTGCCATGAAGTATTTGGTGACTTTCATCCAGTCCACACCCTCAGGCACCCGGATAGTGGAGACGGTTGGCGTTCGCTTGGCTGGGTCGCTAATGAAGAGCTGCAGGCCGAGGGAAGCCAGGCCCTCATGCAGCCGCTGGGCACAGGCGGCGTGGCGGGCCCAGAGGGACTCCAGGCCCTCCGCACACACCAGTGACAAGGCCTCCCGGAGTGCATACACTGAGCTGACTGGACCAGTGTGGTGGTATCTGGCAAAGGAAAGAAAAGGTTAACACTGAAAAGGGAATATTGTTAAAGGCAAAATAGGGACTTATGAGCATGTGTCTGTGAGATAGGGATGACTGTAGGGGTGCCAGGAAAGGTGTGTGCTGGGGTTTTAAATGAGATGATGTGTAGGGGATGAGCAAGAGGGCTTTAGGAAAGGGAGGGGATGTGTAGATAAACTTTTTGGCCTTAAAATTATTAGTACCTAGAGATGGGTAGATAGCAGTGAACTCCTTTCATGGGCCTGAAGAAGGCATGTAATTGGGTTGACAGGAAAGTTTTACAGGATATCATTGGTGTGGGAGGGAGTTTACTTGAAAAGATCAGGTCTTTCAACAAGAATGTGAAATGTCTCTGTGTGTGAATAGGAAGCGGGTGAGAACTTCAGTGTGGGTGTGGGTGAGACAAGGATGTGTGATTTCATCTAAGCTATTGATTATTTAAATGGATGATTGAATGAGAAATGAAAGCATGAGTAGAGGAGTTAGCCCAAGGCTGAAAGTGAAAGGTACAGAGCAGTCTTTGGTGACAGGCCTATACACAGGTGATGGTGGTCCTGAGAGGATTGTGGACAAATTTAAGACTAAGCTGCCCTAAACTGTACTATTGAATAAAAAACAAATACCAAGTGTGTTGAGTGGAATAACAGTGAGTGTGAGGATTGGAATGTACCAAATGTAAGGGACCAGTTCCTGAGGGGCCACTGGGAGGCACGAGTCCGTAACACCATAAGCACAGTGTGGACTTACTTGCGCGGTGTCCCGTCACAGCCCCAGTAGTTGGCCAGCCAGGTGATGTCCAAGTAGAAGCTGCGAATGGGGGTCTTGCGTGCCTTCACTTTTGCCCTGTGGAAGTTGGGTAGATAGTTAGAAGGAAATTGTTAAAGCTCTTTTTTTAGGCCTATAGCACCGGGTGGCTTGCTTAAGGGGCCTGGATGGTGTTCGGCCCCAGCCCGTCCTAGCGCAGGCAAGTGTTTACAGTGGGTTAGATACACAGAATTCAACAACTTTACCTAAACTAAGAAAAGCTTTTGATAAATTAACAGGAAAAACTGAAGGGATAAGTGTTGAGTTACTGAGGTATAAGGATAATTTTCTCTACAACTAAGACAGTGTTAAAAGATGGATCCTTATGGAGGGAAATGAGAAGTGGGGTCCCTCAAGGATTAATTCTGGCTTCAATCAGGTTTTGGATCAACATAAAAAAAAAAACATGCTGCATGATGTGAAAAGCTACATCAGCATATTTCCTTGGAAGAATGATTGCTGTAGAAAACTATAAAAAGATCTAAAAATACTGACAAGGTGGTCTGGTACAACTGGGAGAACACACACACTGAAAGGTTTTTCAACTATCATAGAAGTACACAAACCTGATAAATCTTATGCACATTATACATGACAACATTCAACCTGATAGTTATGAAAAAATTAACTTGACAAACAACCCCAAGTCCCCTACATGGCTCTGTCACTGAAGGTGATGGGCGCCATGGAGGGCGGCGCGGAGATGACCTTCTGCGTGCCGGTGTAGGCCACGTCCACGCCCCACTCGTCCACAAGGAAGGGCACGCCGCCAAGGGAGGCCACGGCGTCGACGGCCAGCAGTGTCCCGTACCTTGGCAAGATGAATCAAATAAATCGCACATCATCTTGAGCATCCCTTAATGGGTCTGGCTGTCAGTGCCCCTCAACAAAGGGCCTACAAACAGCGCCATTATTATGTGCAGGCAGACCACAATATGATGGAACAGATATAAATAATAGTCAAGTAATTGGTGATGTCACAAACATCTGAATTTGGCAAAGTAATGTACAAAAATAAAAATACAGAAAATCAAGTACTTATTAACCCTAAATTATATAAGCACAGTGAGAATGATGCCAATAAATGTTAGGAAAAAAAAACTGCCTATAACCTTCAGGGGAGCAGCAACACAGTATGACCAACTTATTCTCAGCCCCAAGCATTCACAGTAAAGCCTCTTCAACAGTGTTCTCTTACAATCCTTAAGTATATTGACAGTGAAGAGTATTCAAGTAGCATATAGAACACCCTTAGCGGGCAATAATGTCACAAAGATATCTGCAGCACATGGCCAAGGTACAGTGTGTTTGCCAATCTGAATAAACTGTTCCAAAATACTATTCAGTGATAAAACCATATCTGCAAAAATTTACCTGTGGGATGAAAATTAAATGTAAAATCAAAGGATAAACAAATTTGTCTGACATTTTCATACCTCTAATTAATTTTCAAAGAAGATTTTTTCTTTCTTTGATAAGCAAGCTAATATTGTAGAGGTGCATATAGACTCCCAGACATGTGATTGGTAGCGAGGGAAGGGCAGTGTCTTACTTGCGGCAGAGTGGGCCTACCCCTTGGATAGGCTGCAGGGCGCCGGTCGAGGACTCTCCCTGCACCAGGAACAGGACGGAAGGCCGGTGCTCCTCCAGGGCCGCCGACAGCTCCTCCAACTCGAAGACATCCCCGGCAGGCTTCTTGATGGTGCGGACGTCAGCCTCTGGAATGGGAGGACGCTTAACTTGATGAAGCGATAAAGAAGGACATCAGGCTCTTGTCTTCATTATGATTTTTGCCATGTTAGATTAATGTGACTCAGTATAATACAAAGATCCTGTGAAGATGAATAGTAGATGGAAAAGCCGCACAATTCTAAGCATACAGCAGATATATGACTTACGTGTTGAAACGAGCCATGGAAAAATGTGAAGAGAAAAAGGATGAATTCAAATTAGCTTTCAGACTCTGTGGCATTAATATACACCCTCTTAACAAGCTAAGTGCCTCAATTTTTCAGTAGCTATAAATCAAACTATCTAGTGAATGAAACAAATGACTTACAGCAGCTACCTAACATGCAAAGTGACTAGATTTTTCAGTATAAATCAATCGAAAAGTGATATAAAAACTTGGCCATGAGAAGAAAAATCCTTAACCCGGAACCACAGAGAGAAGATTTCCTCACCGTGCCTCTGGGCCATGTCAGCAGCGCGTTGGCCCCAGATCCCATTCTCGGCAATCAAGATAACGTCCCCGGGCTCTAGGAGGTTACATATAGTGGCCTCCATCCCTGAGTGGCCTGTACCGCTTATACAACACACCACCTCATTCTTGGTCTGGAATATGTAGCTGAGGCCATCCTTCACTTCATCCATTATCTGCAGAGACACAGGATGACAACACAATAGTGAGATTCTAGCCTTCAGGGTGGAGGGTACAAGTCACAGTTGTAACACGTAGCATACAAACAAGCTCTTAAGACTAATATTTCAAAGTGGCCTTGGGAAAACTTCTGTAATATAACAGCTTTTTTTTCTGCCTGTAGTGCAAAGTGGATTTTCCAGTAGTTTAAACACCTCTAAAAGGGTTCCAACGTGTGATAAAACTACATCGAGTTAAACAATTGTACAGCCTTCCCTCAAATAGTTTCCAATAGTTCGGTTTCGGTTTTATGTGGATTTTCATAGAAGATTTTTTTAGGATTTTTAAATTTCCCAACGAGCAGGCAATTTAAAAATCCTAAAAAGGTCTTCCATGACAATCCGTATAAAACCGAAACCGAACTATTTGGAACCGTACTATTTGAGGGACACCTGTATATCCCAATTCTTCTGGCTGGCTGCAGTCACAAAGGTGGTGCCCTTGGTGCCCACTAACAAACCTTGCTAAGGCACTGCAACACTGCCCACTCGTTTAACCCGGTAGCAGCGACGGGCCAAATTTGCAGCTTTACCGTGTACCAGCGATGGGCCAAATTTCTACCATTATATAAACCTCCCAAAATCGATGATGCATAAACTGATCACACGTGTTGATATATATTATGAAATGGTTTGTGTGAGTGATGATTCTTTCTCATTATTTTACTTAGAGGGGCCTTTAACCTAACCTAACCTATACCAACCTAAGAAACATGACCCCCGCAGCTACCGGGTTAACAAAAATGGACATCTTCATCCAACCTAAGTGAATATTAAAAATAATAAATATAAATAAATAAATAATATAAAAGGATAATCTTAAGAATGACATACAAGATGAAACTCCATTCCTGGGCCATCACTTCTCCCATTGCCTGTCATGGCATCCTTCCTCTCCACCGGGGCCACTCCCTGTGACAGATTCAACCCTGTGGCTGAAGCCCAATACTATTCCCATGTTGTGGCCCACACCTCCCAACACACCTCTAACACCTACCTGTGTGAACTCTGGGTGCAGATGTCCCAGAAGAGGCTGTACCATGGCCTGCAGGACCTGTGGGGGGCTGTTGGAGGGCCCCGGACCCATCAGCAGCTTGCTGGGGACCTGCAGGGGGCCTTTCAGGCATGCTGGGGGAGCAACCTTCATCCTGAAAAGTTGAAAATTGAATATGTACTAAGTAAATGCAACACACATTTTATGATTACAAAACTAGTAGTTGAAGAGGTCCAGCCTGCAGACCGTTCCCCAGGCAGTAAAAATATGTAAATGTACATATATAGAGTGTCCAAAAATTAACTTTATATACAATGTCTTCTACAACAAACAAACAAGTATGAATAAATATACAGGTGGCCCCCCATATTCGTGGGGGTTTGGGGAGACACACTAACGTGAATGTTGATTTTCCGCGAATAATTGCTGCACCCCACAGACACAGCCCTTATTTAAAAACATAACCTCTTTGGTGTGGGGCAACAAGGCAATATCGCTCACTGTTACCTTAGCAAATGTGAAAGAACTTAAAATATGTAATATATAAATAAAATAAAATAAAATAAAATTGTAAGTTTGCTTTGTGGGATGTAATGATGTCACAGTGGCAATGCAACAAAGACAGACTGCGAGAGAAGGGTGTGGGCCAGCAGTGAGGGGACAGGGACAGGGTGCAACAGGAAGTGACTTGTGACAAGATTAAGCTTGCTGTCACATGGGAAACAACCAACGTCGTGACTGACTTCGCAAGTTAACAGGGGCAGCAGCCATGACTTTGCTGCTAGGGTAACCATTTTTACCTATGGAAAGTCTGCTAGTTTGTGAATCTGCATTCTACAAATATAGAGGGCCACCTGTACTGGCACCATTACATTCTACAGAAAAAATGTCAAGTTTTTCAGAACACACGAGTTTTGACAAGTTTTCTAATCTTCATTTTCATATCTCTGTTCTGTCCGTCAGTCACAATAACTGCACGGGAGAAAATTCAGGAGTGTTGAAGGATTTTTTTAAACCATAGCAGAAACAAAGGTCTAAAAAATGTTTAGACCACACTACAGGCAATTGATTCCATCCTGACCAACCATAGCGGTGCCATCCTCGAAAATGTACGCGTAGATCTGATAATATTCATGATGAATTATGGGGTTGAGTTGGGAGTCGCCCAGCGGACACTGTTGGTGTGGCGTATGGATCGGTGCTCCCCCGAACAATCCTGCTGAGAGAAGTAGATGAGGTAGGAAAACTATGGGTTCCATTTCCCTTTTCCACCTCAGTCAGTATATATCGCACTCATACCGAGCACCCGCATAATCGTTCACAACATTAACCCTTTGATGGTGGCAGTATTTGAAGAGTGGCTCCCCCTAAAATGAATTGTTTATATATAGTCATTGCCGCCCTTAGGACCGAAGCATAAATAAAGTTACGCCACATAAGAGATGTTTTAACTATCCTCTATATATAGATTCTACAGCAATATGGAAGTGTTGTTATATTTCTGCCACACAAAACTGACTGACTGAATTTTGGACTGCCTATATATAGTTCGACCACTATCTAAGGGTTAAGCATCTCTTGTACCTCCCTTTGGTCTTCACTAAGGACTACCATGTCACCTGCATACATCAGCCGGCACATCCCTTTAACCTTACGTACTCCAATGATACCCCACTGTACGATAAAATGTCTCTTTAGCCCAGTGAGCTTGAGGTGTCTTAACTCCAAAGAATCTCAATAAACATGAAATGTCTTCCCACCACAATGATACCCCACTGTACCCGAAAGTATATGATTTTTACTCTATAATACCCGATTGTACCCAAATGTTCATTGATATAAAAGATGTATTTTTACTGCAATGGACATTCAGGTACAGTTGACAATTGGATATCATTGGGGTAAAGATACGGTATTGTCGCCACTTTCACCCCCACGAACGCCTTGGTGCTCAATGAAGGGTTCAGTGTCCATACAACACATTGCCATATTGCTTTGCCGTCGGAAATCACTCCTTCTTGTGATATAAAAAAATTGTCGTAAATATTTATGTTAGTCGCGCCTGCCTGCCAAAGATATTTATGACCATTGGAGTTGACTGGGGTAAAAAGACACCTCACACTCATTGGGGTAATAAGACACTGTGTGCATTGGGGTACACTGGCGTAACAGCTGCTGCTTTCACATCAAAACACATACGATTCACTCTCACCACTAATTCTTCAACAAATAATCCAAAATGTGGAGAGGAAAAGATGCAGCTTCATAACCATTCCACTAAAACAATCACTAAGCTAAACGTCTCATTCTTCCCCCAGTAAATGAGATATATAGGTCAAGGGCGGCAGACATATATAAAAACTAAAATTCCTGTTAATCACCGCTCCCATTGACCATATTAAACATGACACACTTAATTACTTACAATACTTATACCTACTTTTGTGACCCTCTATACATTCCATACTTAACCTAACCTTCTGGCATTAATAACTTACAATACTTATACCTACTTTTGTGACCGTCCATACTTAACCTAACCTTCTGGCATTAATAACTTACAATACTTATACCTACTTTTGTGACCCTCCTTACTTAACCTAACCTCCTGGCATTACACTTTCGCTTGGTGTTATTTACTTATCTATCTGTGGAAGCTACACTAAACACTTCACCAGCATTAAACAGAAGGACACAAGCGTACAATTCCGAGGATGGCAAGAGACAGAAACCCCAAGGACACTTTACCATAGGGTTGGCACAGTGTAATATTATAGGCTTCGCGTGCCAAGATAAGGCGAGATAAAAAGAACGTTCCCACCAAACCACTTCAACTTGCATAATCAGCCTGGAAAAGTAATGATAAATGCACCGTGGAGAATGAAGGAGGGGCGTGGTATACCCCCCTGCGGCACGCCCTTCCCTGCCTGCCGCCCCTCGCACGGCTCACCTGGACATGTGTTACGGCTCCTGCACACACACTGCACACGGCTGCACCGACCCTGACGACTCCCAGCGAGTGTTACACAAGAGTGAAAGCTGGACCCATGGCAACACGCACCCCCCGCGGCACCCTTGTGGCCTTGTCCCTTGGTGGTGCCTGCCGCTGCCTGGGTGGTGGGACCGTGGGAGCCGCCCCAGCTGTCACTATTGGCAACAGCGCACATAAATAACACCATTTGTAGTCATTAGAGAAACTGCAATAACACAGTGAAAATATCCGTAATGAACACCACCGAGTGCCGGGAATCGAACCCGAGCCTTCCGAGCTATAGTTGCCTGGCTTCTACTCGGATGGCTCGGGTTCGATTCCCGGCACCAGTTGTAGGTCCGTCCACACCAGGAAATTGTCTGGAAACAATGTTTACCACTGTCTGCAAATAGTTGGGATAAATACGGACTAGACATGAGAGAGAAGGAAATTGCTGATTACACACACACACACACACACACACACACACAAAAAAAAAAAAAAAAAAAAAATCCACACGATTATAATTATGTCATAACACACACACACACACACACACACACACACACACACACTGCTTCCCATTTTCGATGGGAAACAAACGTTAAAACAATTGATTCCCAGTTGTTTCTCAAATAATATTTCCCAACTATTTAGTTTGGAAATAATATGTTTCCCAAATGCTTCCAAACAATCTGCAATACGTGAGAAACAATGGTTCCAAGGTTTCCTGGTGTGGACAGGCCTTAATAATGCAAATAAAAAAAAACAAAGTGTATGAATCAGCATAAGAGAGGATCAAGGGGCTACTTTCTTATCATAACCCCGACAGCCGGTCAAGCCATCTCATACGAGTGCTACGTACAGAGTCAATGGAGATCAAGGTTTTCGTGGAGATACGCTGAACAGAGCTAGTATCTTAGGCCTATAGAACGTAGCAAAGGCATACAAAAACATGTGTAGATATCACCAAAAAAGGGGAGTCACGTAGTACAGAACAATAGCATCAAGTGGATAAAGTTATATTAAGAGAGAGGAATGTACAGATGAGAAAGGCTGAGAGGAAATGCATAGGCATTGGAAGGAACAATATACCAGGTTTAGTTAAGCCCACGTACCTCTATATACGAGCTGGCCAGTTTTGGTTGACACATCAGACTCAGCAGTGACTGTGGAATCAAGCTGTATTGTAAAAATTCGACAAACAAAAACGAAAATGTTATACGATGAGTTGAACTGTGAAGATGTTAAAAAAAGTTTAAACATATTTTACTTATGCTCGCTAGCTAGTTGTTCATTGATTGCTGAAATATATTATTACATTACTTAGGAAAAACTCTCGTGAACACGATAGTGTGATCAGAATGCAGATTAAAGCTCCGCATATTGAAAACAAGAGTTATTTATTTGAGGGAAGCACACTGTGATCGTTCTCTGGAAGGTTCCCGCAGTGCTGTGAGTGCCAATACAATTGACACATTAAAAAATAGATTAGATAAATTCATGGACAGCGATATTAGATGGGGTTAGATTCACGGGAGCTTAGGTTCAAAGGAGCTGCTAAGTACAGGCCTACCGGCCTTTTGTAAACTCCTACGTTCTTATGTTCTTATGCTTCTAGTGCCTCGCCCCCCTACCCATGACCCCCCACACCACCAACCATCACGCCGTGGTGGTTGCGGCGAGTGACATGTTGCTATACGTAACCCTGTGTTTTCAATATGTGGAGCTATATCTACATTCTGATCACACTATCGTGTTCACGAGAGTTTTCTTACGTAATGTAATAGTGTATTTCAGCAATCAATGAACAATGGTCGAAGATAACGAGCATAAGTAAAACATGTTATAAACATTTTTTTAACATCTTCACAGTTAAACTCATCGTAATAACATTTTTGTTTTGTAGAGTTCTTACAGTACATCTTGATTCTACAGTCACTACCGAGGCTGATGTTGTCAACCATAACTGGCTATCTCGTATACGAGGTGAGTTACGGCATATAATGTAGAAACATGCCTCACTAGAGAATGCAGGATAATTATGGTCTGACACGGGTGTCTGCGAGAGAGCGGTGCAGCCAATCAGCTGCAACCTTACCAACCTGCCAAGGCGCCAGCAGGGAATCTAGCTTATGTAAACTTAGAGGAAGAGTACAAGGAGAGGGCATGACGTCACAGAAGTAAAGCCGGCTTGGCTCCGCCCCCTTCCCGCCGCGGACCCAAAACATTGCCCGGCTGGCGGGACGCGCGACACCCACACACTTCAACATTTTGCCTTCATGCCGGCTTGCTTTGCCTTTGGTTGCGCCCACAGAGGCGGGGATGGCAGCATAATGTTTCATCGGTAAGACAAAATTATATTTGTGGTGAAACATTATATAAGAGGAGAGACAACTGAGCTTGAAAAAGAGCGACACAAAAGAATGCGAATGATTCCTTGGTGGAAATTTCAAGGAAATCATCTGTAACTCATCTTCCATGGCTTTTACACACAAATAAGTCAAATTACTGGAATGTAGAGGTCTTTGGGTACTATCAGAACTACAATGAAGTGGAATGAACACAGTTATTTTGCAAAACATGTAAAATAAGAGTGTAGACCTGGCCAAGTTACCGAGTCGATTCAACCCAAGGGCACTCATTTGCCTGACAATGTTAATTCTCATTCCCTCATTCCTATTCTCTCATTCTCTTATTCTCATGTTCTCTCATTCTTATTCTCTCATTCTCATTCTCTCTCATTCTTATTCTTATTCCCCCTCTCATTCTCATTCTCTCTCGCTCATTCTTATTACCTCTCTCTCATTCACATTCGATCTCTCATTATCATTCTCTCTCTCTCGTATTATTTATTCCACTCTTGTAAGGCTTTTTTTTTCATTCCTGGTGATCAAGCCATCCCCACCGCTCCACAACCATTTCTCTCCCTAAAAACATGTAACCAACCCCTCTCAGTAATCGGTGCCTGACCTGTATGTTGCATTTTCCCCATTTATTGGTTAATACACAATGACATGCATGATTGTGTAACACGGTTGGTTGATGTCTAACTCAGATGTAGACAATTATTTGCGTATGGGGAAGTTTTTCTCCTTCCTGCCCCAATACTTCCTTCTGTTTTCTCATAATGAGTTTTGATCACATCTGAGACGCTCTACATAGAAGGCTGCACATGCTTTTACATTAAAAGTAAGACCATGGTCAAAATATAATGAACATTATGCAAAGGAAATATGAGGGATCAAGGCGGGTGTGGAACATTTTTTCTCAGTTTCTAGGAATAAAGACAAGGAAATGCTGGTGTTTTTCTATGAAAACCTGTACATACATTCTTAGTGCATATACTGCAGCAGTTTAATAACTAAAAACATATGATATGTGGAAGAAATAAGGCAGACAAGCTCATTTTCTCCAACGATCAGGGGGAAGAATTCCATGGATTATTCCTCCAAGATGTAAACCTAATATAGTCCACAGTCTGGGAAGTCATGGGTATGAAAAGAGAATATTTGTGTTAGGTCATGTGAATGCATGGGTTAGAAATGTGGACACTGGTGATATGGTTGAGAAGTGGGGTATTCAAGTAGTTAATAAGAGTGGGATGTGCTGAAAAAAGATTATTCTTAAGCTCTTCCCAAACATCATCTTTCATAGGTTTATACTTTAGAGTGCCTGAGAGTAAGACTGAAGGAAAGGGTAACAGAGAGAGACCACCAGCAAAATGAATTAACAGAAAGGATGAGTATTTGCAGAAAGAGAAAGCTAGAAGGCAAGGGAATGAATTAGTGGAGAGGAAGTGTTGGAACAGAGATACTTGCATCAGAGATGTAGAAAGAGATAAAAACAATCTGAAATACAACAAGCAGAAAAGTGGAGCAAGAACAATATAGGTTCAAGAAGGGCAAAGGAACAAGAAATCCATCTCTGTGCTGAAGGTGCTTACAAAAGAAGAAATAGTAATGCAAAAGGTATAAATAAGATTGTTGACTTTGAAAAGACTTTTGGTGCTGGAGGACATGAATAGATGAAAAGAATGCTCCAAGATATATAAGTCAACAGCAAAGACATCAGACTAGACATCTTGTATTAGACTGAAAAGCTGATGCTGAATTGAAGACCACAATTCAGAATGGATCATCAAGAGAGGAGTGACGAGGAGTGGCGCAGGGATGAGTGCTGTCAGCAGACAATATTCAGTTGCCTGGCAAGAGAACCATAAAGTAAACAGAACAACTGAAAGAAAAAGTCAGTGAAAGGAATGTTAATGACTCGAGGTATATTGATGACACTCGGCCAATGGGGGCATATGCCAGAGGGTGCACTGCCTGCCCCACCCTACAACGCCAACCATGGGGATCCGTCCAAGCACGTCTCCATGCAGGCCCCCTTCCCATCCCAAGTACCTCATGGCAGGGTCTATCGACTGGTTCTCTGACAGAAGGCACTTCTTAGCAAAGGCATCAATCTGCCTGCACTGTCACTGTTCAATGTTCACAGCTATAGAGTAAGAAAAGAAGCACAAGTGACAAAGATCTGTCCTGTGCAGGTATTGACAATGCCATATACTCATGCCGAATGAGTCCCAAACACCTTATGCTAAGCCAGTTTGACATCAGACTTCTTGAAAATATCTGGCATTGTTCTGAAGTAGGCAACCAAGGTATGTGAAATTTTTCAAGATATCCATGTTCTTACTACATGCATGAACAGACTGTACTGTTTTATCTTATAAACCTCCAAACACCTGTACCTTGGTCTTGGTCCAGGAGACCTAGAATACCAAGAGTTTTGTCTTCTTTTGCAGTACCTCAAGACTATCACCACAAACTACAGCGTCTCCGCCAGGATTGCTGCATCATGAGCAAAAGCAAGGTCAGCAACCCACGTATTGCAGAGATGCTCCACAATGACACTGGTCTGTAAAATAGTTCTAAATACTCAATTCAATCTCAGTGGGGCAAGGGTACAGCTCTGCCTCACTTCCATGTTCGCGGGAAAGAGGCTGGACATGCTCCTCCCACACTCCACAGCACTCCGTCCCAGTCAATAGACCAATGGTCCTTGCAGGAATCCCACGAAGTCACAGGAGATCCCAGAGTGCCTCGTGATGCACTGAATCAATCATCTTGAGATCAACTTAGGCTACAAGCATCCCCTGTCAAAATTCACGTTTGCTCTCCACCAGTATACAAAGCACTAGGATATGGTCAGTTGTCGACTTACCAGGTGTGAACTCTGACTGCTCATGGCTCTGCAGCTTCAACAGTTGGTTGTGAATCCAAGTCAGAAATAGACGGTCAAGCACCTTGCTTGGCACACTGAGCAGTGTACTACCATGGTAGTTGTTGCAGTCCTGATGGTCCCCTTTCCCTTTCCAGATAGGGAAAACCAACCTCCTCTGCCAGTCAGGAAGCATGGTAACAGATTGCCATGCATCAATCAAGACCGCAGGCAACTCACAGATCATGGTCTCACCTCCAGCTTTGAGCATCTCTGCACTGACGTTACATATACCAGGTGTCTTTCCACCCCTCAACCTTGCCACAGCCACTATGACCTCATCAAGAGAGGGTGAGCTTCCATCAATGGGTAGATCAGCATCCACTATTTTTAACTCAGTGGTTGGAAGCTGCCCCTCAGAGGCTCTGTTGTGTTATTAGATACTGGGGTGAAACTTTACTTTTTTGGAGGGATTGACCAAGATATGTCACTGATAGAGTTTGAAGATCAACATGAGAAAGACAAGCCATGGGTGCATGAAACAACAGCAAAGTTAATGTCAGAATAAATACCTTAAGTATAAGATGACATAGGATTTGACAAGTAGAGAAGTTTCACTACCTTGGAAGCATGTTAGATGATGGCAGCAAAACTAAACATGGAGAGAATAGAAATAGTGTCAAAAATAGCATTAAAATAACCTTTAGTGTTAAACATGGACACACCCTTGAGAATTCTGAAGAACTATCAGTTCAATGTTACTGTATATGGATGTATATCACCCTCAAAAAGAGGATCTGAATGAGAATTTAACCCCTTGACTGTGGATTTCCTACAAGAAGACATCACCAAGCAACAGGAATGGAACGAAGTGGCTGCTACAATTCAATGAAGAAACATTTAGTCCTGCACCTTGGGAGGGGATATGCAGCACACCAATACCACATGGGAAACACTCCACTATCCACCACAGAGGCAGAGAAATGTCCTGGGAATATATGTTACCAGGCTACCAGTGAAAACCAAATCCGTGCCAATCGCAGCAGACTTGAGAGAAGTGAGTGCAGGGCAGGCAGCAATCACAATCATAAGAGTTGAAATCTTAGGGACATATTTTAGCATCAAGAAAGTTTGAAACTGACTGCTTGCTTGGAAGGATGGAAGTAAAAGTACAAGAGGGGAACAGACTAGGATATACGAACAGTCTGAGAACAGATCCAGAGACCAGGGTATATGGACTGCCTAAGAGTAGATCTGGAGAGAAGGAAGAGTATAAGCACAGGACATAATAAGGATGGCAGAGTACGAAGTTGGAGGTTCATAATTACGGACATCACAAAACTGCCACTCGGTGTGGACAACTAAGGATAAGTTTAATGCATAAGGAGTGATGGTGAGCAGAGGTTAGTTACATATAATAGTAATAGTAGTTGCTGTATCAAATCTTAAAGTTATTATGATGTAAAGTGGAGCAGTAAGTTTCACAAGATCTAGTTTCATGAATTTCAGTTTTAACACAACCCCAAATATACTCCTCCAAGAGTTCCATATTAAAGACATTCCTAGTGTTTTTCTTTATTTTCTAGTGTTTTTCTTTATTTTCTTTTGACCCAGTAGCAGCGACAGGCCAAATTTGTGGCTTTACCATGTAGCAGCAATGGGCCAAATTTGTGCAATGATATAAACCCCATAAAATAGATCATGCATAAACTAATCACAAATGCTTTGATATATTATAAAATTGTTTGTGCAAGTTAGGTTTCCTAATTTTTCTCGCTTAGAGGGACCATTAAGAAACATGGTCCCGCTGCTACCGGGTTAACTCAAGGTACATATTGAAGCTGCTCTAATTCTCAATCTTATGTCCTCTGTAATTTTGAAGTTACTTTTATTGTTCTTTATTTCAAGTTTAGTTTTGCCAGCATTTAACATTATACTTCTAAGATACTGAAACTTCTGTCAAATTCTGTGTCTTCTGCAAGATTGGAGTTGCTCATTGCTCAGCTGCTATTCCAAATGATAATGGAAACTCTCCTGCAGACTCCACTCAGTCGTGAGGGTTTACCCGTGACTACCATGTACGTTTCAACCAAAAAGTGTTTAATTACCAATAGCCTTTGTGAGTAGTCCCCTAAACAAAATGTCTGATATCAATGCCACATATGGAGAACATGCCAACTGTGCCCAAGAAAGTGTTGCCAATCTTGTTCCCTCAGTAACAGAGGGAGTACCAGCAGACAACTGAGGATTCTGTGAATGCTCCTCATGGCGTGTGTGATAGAGTTGGGAAAAACCATCAAAGGAGACTAATGAGATGATTGTCATACTGTGCTACTGTAGGTGCAATACAGAGACTGTGCCAAGGCAAATAATGAACGGGAATATGACTATGCTTGCTACATGTATTTATTCAACAATCTTAATCAGCTTAAAAAATACCTGTTCTAGCAAATGGTTTTCATCTTTGGTTTCAAAGTGGTAGTCTTCAGTATCCAGCAGCTTGACACTCAGGAAAAGTCCAAGATCTGTAGAGAAAAGAAGCATTAGCAAGTAACAGTACTTCCTAATGGGAAATTAGATATGAAGTAGCAACTTAATGAAAACCATTTAATTATTTAATTCTAATTGATATATATTGGTACTGGTGTGAACTGACCAGTTGTGAAAGAATTTTTTCCAGGTGTTCTAAAGTGACTGTGTCAGATCCTTCTTGCTTGGCCTGGTGGGCAGTTCGCATAGCTCCCTCCATGACCAGCAGCTTCAACACCTGGAATATGAAAGCTTTTATTTTACGGTAATGCAGACTGACCAAGGGATGAATAAAACATTAGGAAAAACCCTGCAAAAAAAGCTGCTCCAGTGCAGTAAAGAGAACAGAAAGATGCTGAAATATAAAATTTCATACCAGGTGTGAAAATTCCTCTTAAGAGAGGAAGCTCTAGTGAAAGGGATGCTCTTAGATTAGCACATTGAACAGAATGGCATCATAATCATACATGTATACACCTAACAGTGAGGGCAGGCATTGATTGACATTACCCTAATTATCCTAACTCTTTTATGGCCTTATGAATCCAGAAGCATATATAGCCTACTTATTTTACTTATCACTTCTATTTGCTTTAGCTTTATCAACTTTTTCTCACTCCATGCACGCTAATTTTACTATCACTTCTATTTGCTTTAGCTTTATCAACTTTTTCTCACTCCATGCACGCTAAGGACCTCGTAAGCAATGTCATTTGGTTAATTTTGTCTCATGGGTCAATAAATCAAATATTTCTGTGAAGATTTTTTACAGCAGTATTATTGTCATTGGTGGACAATCATCAAATACGGTCTTTGCTTTAAGGTTTGAAAAAATCCTTAAATGGTAAACTTGAAAGAATGCTAGGCAAGGATGGAAAGAGGGAGCAGGAGCAGCATTCCAAAATCAAATAAAGTTGAAGGCATTTATGCTACTATGAGGGAGAAATGGCTGAAGGGATGTAGTTTTTAAGATTAAACTAGGTAAGCATAGTGTGGGCCCCCTTAGGTGAAGGGACAAACTGGGTGCCATATCTGGTCCAATCTGTTTAAAGCCAACCCTGGTAAAAGTATCAAATCAAGCAGCGGACTCACCTCAGCGATCAGGACCATGGCATCAGAGTTTATCTTAGTCTTGCTGTTTTCAAAGTGGGTATTGAAAAACTCACGAATCAGCCTCTGAAACAAAGGAAAAAGATAAGGATGTAAATAGCATATATGTACACAAAGGAAAAAGATAAGGAGGTATATAGCATAACCTTTGTGCAAGCAAACAAGACTGGTGGAAAAAATAATATGGGAGAACAGCCTGCAGCTTTGGTAAAGACATCACTCACTAAGCTAAGGGTGACAGCCTTATAATATGACAAACCACAAGCTAAGTTTATGAAAGATAAAGGAGAGTGCATACCCTATAGCTGTGCATATCTGTCCCATTGGCCCTTTGAGCTGGTGGTGGTGGTGGTGGTGGTGGGGGGGGGGGGGGGGGAACCCTTAACCCGGTAGCAGCGATGGGCCTAATTTGTGGCTTTACCGTGTAGCAGCGACGGGCCAAATTTGTGCCATGATATAAACCCCCAAAAATATAGATTCATAATCTGATCACAAATGCTTTGATAAATATGAAATAGTTTGTGCGAGCAATTTCTCATTTGTCTTGCTTAGAGGGACCATTAAGAAACATTATCCCTGCTGCTACCGGGTTGTTAAAGTGGAAATTCTTTTACTCCACCAATATTTTTTTTTTACCTCATACATGGCTGGCTGATGCCTGCCCACCATTAAAATGACCTTAACTACCTTTTTCTGCTCATGAAAAAGACCGGGCCAGTGTGACACCCAGGTTATGACTGTTTACCTTCCTCAGGTGTCCTCTGGTACCCATTTATAGACCAGCCCCATGGAAGGATAAATTGTGTGCTGCATTCCGAGTAAATCTGCTGGGATTCAAACCTAGGCCCTTAAGATTCATAGTCAAGGACGCTAACCACTACACCGCGAAGTAAGTTACAGGTTTTGGGTGATGGCCCTTGCTCAGGAAGTGCAATGTTACCAGCAATCACTGTTCCTGCCCATAAAAGTCTCCACACAGTGATGCTGTGGACAAATGTGATATACTGGACAGAATAGAATATGAGGAATGGCAAGGGCACAAAATGAGGAAGGAAATAACTGCTTGGAAGACAAAAAAGGATTGAAAAAAGTAAGAATTGAGGAAGGAAGATAAAATAGAATGTAGAATAGGAAGGAATATAATTGCTTGAAAGAAGGAACAGAATAAAGGACAATGGAAGAATTGAAGAAAAGAAATTGAAAAAAAAGATAAAATAGGAAGGAAATAATTGCTTGACATACATCGTGAAGGATAAAGAAATAATTGAGGAAGGAAAAGAATCCCTAAAGATAGAATAGAATGATTGAATGGGAGCAGCAGGCTTTTTCTTCTCCGAAAGCTTTTTGTTGCCCTTGAGCCTACTCCTATGCTGTAAAAATAAAATAATGAAATAATTGCTTGAGACAGACAGAATGAAGGACGGAAAGAAGGAATAATTGAAGGAAGAGAAGGAGTAAATTGCTTGACAAGACAGAATGAAGGATGGATTGCTTGAGACAGACAGAATGAAGGACGGAAAGAAGGAATAATTGAAGAAGGAAGAGAAGGAGTAAATTGCTTGACAAGACAGAATGAAGGATGGAAATGACTAACTGAAGAAGGAAGAGAATAAGTAAATTGCTTAACAGAAAGAATGAAGGATGGAAAGACTGAATAATTGAAGAAGGAAGAGTGAGTAAATTGCTTGACAGACTGAATGAAGGACGGAAAGGAATAATTGAAGGAAGAAGAGAATCAGTAGACAAAATGAATGAGGGAGGAAAGAAATAATTGCTTGGAAGACAGAATGCAGGACTGAAAGAAGGAATAATTGAGGAAGGAAGAAAAGGAGTACAGTAGAAAGATAAGATATTAAAGGAGGAATATAAAAAAAGAACGAGGGAGGAAGGACAAAACGAATAAAAAGACCTCCCACTTGTTAATAAATTTACTTACATCCGAGAACTTCATCCTAACGAGGCCGGAGTGTCGTCCTGCAGATGAAGGTATTGGAAGGCCTGCCAGACGAGGGTGAGGGTGCTGAAGGGCTGTAAAAAGGGGCTGGAAGGCACCTCACCACCGATCTTTATCTTGTCACAGGTGGCTCGGGATTTCTCCCCAGCCAGGCCTTTGTATCGGCAGCTCCTGTGAAAAGAAAACATGCGGGAAGTCAATATTCTCGGGGCAAGATTTCATTCCCTACACTTTGCACGCCACATGCCCTCCAAAAACTCTTACCGCCTCAGTCACTCGTCCAATCGTCTCTCCACTGAGCCCCAGCACCATCCACTCCCTTGCCGTCCTCCCGTTCACTCCACGTCCCAGCTCACTCAGAAACACATGCATCTTCGTTCTCTCCCTGTCATACTTCTTGCATTCCAAAACTACATGCTGCACAGTCTCGTCCACACCCCTGTCACACATCTGGCACACTTCGCTGCGGGACTCAGACCATCTATAGTTCCTTGCATTCACATCGACATTGCGCTCTAGCACGGGAAAGATCACCTCCCAGGCTTCCCTCATACCACACCTCACACTTTGGGTCCTCCTTCTCCCTGTACTAGTGGAGAGTTTCCTTTCTTTCCATCTCATTCTTCCACTTGCTCAATCACTCATCTTTAACTGCCATATCTATCACATTCTTCCACTTTCTTACATCCAACTCAAACCTGTCTCCGCCAATGTTCTTGCTCTTGCTGTACAGGTGACCCGTTGGAGAGCCAGGCCTTCGTATCGGCACACCCTGTAAAAATAAAACAACACAAGCAGTATCCATTACAAATCTTCCAATTCCCTATTTCTTGCACACCACATCTTTTCCAGAAAACTCTTCATGGCTTCTATAATTCTATCATTTGCTTCATCACTCAGTCCCAGCAGCAGCAGCATCCATTCCCTCTCTGTCCTTGCAATCCTCCCATTCACATCCCAGCCCATCTCACTCAGTGCCACCCTCATCATCTCCGTCCTTTCTCTCCGGTACCTCCCGCACACCAGTATCACATGCACGACAGTTTCATCCACACCCCTGTCACACATCTGACACACTTTGCTGCGGGACTCAGACCACCTGTAGTTTCTTGCATTCACATTCATACACTGCGCTCGAGCTTGGAAGAGAAGATCACCACCCAGGCTTCCATCATACCAGCTGACACACTGCGGGGCTTCCTTTTCCCTGTACCATTCCAAAGTAGTCTTTCGTTTACACTGTTATTGATCTTGATGTCACAGTTTGAGATCTCTCCCCGGCCAGGCCTTTTCATCGGTGCCTCTTCCCGACCTGTCATAAACGTAGTTGTTGTCTAAGGGCGGATAAGTTTTATAACAGAGGTAACTACGGTCATTAACAATGATGACAAACTAGAACAAGTACCCCAGACGATGATATTTACAAACTAGCAGTTAAACAAAAATCTGCCATAAACAAAAATCATCCGATGGCAGAGATATAGAAAAAGGCAAAGAATAAAGTTCCCTGGTTCAAGATAAGGATGACCAACTAGAACAAGTACCCCAGAGTGTGATATTTACAAACTAGCAATTGAATAAATTATAGCAATTAAGTCAATTTTATGTTAGAGCAAGACATCTCAGTTAATCAAATTTGTTTTAGGCTACGCGCATTAAAACTAGGTATTTTTAAGTTACCTAGAGGCTTGGTGATAGAGGTGGTGGTACTTGCGGGATCACTGTTACGGGTTTGTTGCGATGCACGGCGTCTATTTACACGTGCGGGGTGGAGGGACGTGGCTGAGAGTCGTTTTTTGATCGGGTGTCACGTACTTTGCCGTTGATGATCCTTCCGAATCTGGCTGCCCCGATGGGAGACAGGTGTATTCCGTCCCCGTGGAAGAGCTCACTTTGTCCGTAGAAATCGTCCCAGACGTTGAAGAACTCACCGTCAAGCTCACCGCAAAAAGTTTAAGCGGTTGTTGAGGCTCCGTGGTAGAACTCCTGAAAGAGACCTCGCCCTCTGCCGTGTGAAAGGAGACTGACGACGATAGGTACGGCAAGAGTGACGATGGCTCGGGTGAGTTCATTAAGGGTCGTCCGGAAGCTTCAGGGAGTTTAAGTGGAGCGGTGACGTGGCGACTCGAGAGGAGTTGAGGCTTCGGAGTGGAGGTAGACGAGGAGGCGAGGAACTAGTAGTAGGCGAGGGGCGTTATTCCTGCACCTCTTTGTATCGAATGTTAATGCATAATGGAGTGTGGTTAGTCTTGTACACTCCGGAGACGCACTATTCCACACACGTCTGAAGATCCCCGAGATGCTGTCTACATGAGAGAGAGAGAGAGAGAGATGGAGTAGGCGACATAAATGAATAGAAATACATACCAAACAAGGCAATGAGGTTCAAAATAGGTCGTCTGTCTGAGTTTAAAAGCGGAGAGAGAGAGAGAGAGAGAGAGAGAGAGAGAGAGAGAGATCCAGCTAAACCCTCACGGCCAGGCAGATCGTGTGAAGCAGATTCCGATACGCCTAAACTAAGACTGACTGATTAATCCGAAGTTCCGAACCCTTGCTGGACCAAACCCTCATTAAATTAAACCTCCCCTCCATCCCTCTCTCTCCTCTCTCCAAGCCCCCCCTCTCCCTCCCCCTCCACCTTCTCCACATGTCCCCGAGCATAGCGTCGCCTCAGTAATACGTGATCAGTGACATGGGACTGAATACAACACGAGTGGCATTGGAATACATCGCCGTAATACACTGTCGAGCTGTTGGTATAGAAGGGTCATCCGCTGCTGCAGTTTGTTCTATATACCTATGTCGCTGCGCCTTCAGAGTAAGTGGATGGAGGGTTGAATACCTTGTGATATAACTAATTTGCTAATACGACCTTGGTAGAGAGATATAATTAGTTTGTATGACAGATAGATTATAGATAGATAGAAAGTTAAAGGTGGAGGGTTGCATATAGGCCTACCTTGTGATGTAGGCTTAGATAATACCTAGTAGTTGTTGAAGGATTATAACTAGATTACTAATACGACCTTGGAAGAGAGATATAATTAGTTTGTATGATAGATAGATTATAGATAGATAGAAAGTTAAATGGTAAGTTGGTGGAGGATTGTATATAGGCCTACCTTGTGATATAGGCTTAGAGAATACCTTGTAGTTGTTGAAGGATTATAACTAGATTACTGTTATGGCCTTGTTAGAGATAATTAGTTTGTTAAATAGATAGATAGAAAGTTAAATAGGCTAAGTAGTTAGTTGAGTATGCCTTGCGGAGTAGGCTTATGGAATAGTTAAAAGCCCACAACCATTTTACAATTACCACTTCGACAGACTAATTAGTTCGTATATTAGATGGATAGTTAAATAATTACATTGTCTTGGGATGTAGGCTTAGATAGTATTCCAAATCTATTAACTACTATTAGGCTACTTCGAGAGATCTAATTAGTTTGTGTATCAGATAGATAGACTATTGTAATTAGTTCATATATTTGCTTGATATTAAACAGGTAAATAGATTAGATAGATTTACTGATAGTCATAATTGGTCCTTAGCAGATATAGTTGTATTCCTAACTTGTAATCACTTGTAGTAAAGCAATTTATACACACGAAAGATTATGCCTATATTTTTTTTTTAGCAATCCACTTATATTCTACAGACATTTTTTCGTTAGTTAAAAATAATTTGGTGTACAGAATAACACCCTGACACTCGTTCACTCCCGACCATTTGCTAGGCTATTATATTGATTAAAGGGTTGTTATTCTCTCTCTCTCTCTCTCTCTCTCTCTCTCTCTCTCTCTCTCTCTCTCTCTCTCTCTCTCTCTCTCACACACACACACACACCTATCTATCTATCTATCTATCTGTCTATGTATCTATCTATCTATCTGTCTATCTCTATCTATCTATCTATATCTATCTATCTATCTATCTATGTCTATCTATCTGAATATTTCATTGAGGGTGTCACGTGAACAAATATATATAGTAACATTTTCCCAGCGTTCCTTTAAATTTCCTTCCTTTATATCGAGTAATTATACACGACATCTTAATAATAATAATAAAAAAAATAGAGAGAGGGCTTACGCATCAAGTCAGTCATCTTAATCACCATCATCATCATCATCATCATTTATTAAGGACTGGAGTAAGAGTGAGATTATTAATTAACTTATGTTCTGTGATATTCGAAAGCCATCACCATCATCACCACCATCACCACCATCACCATCATCACCATCACCACCATCACCACCATCACCATCACCACCACCACCATCACCATACAATGACAATAACAATCAAGTGTGTCACAATCTTCTGTTCCTATTATTATTATTATTATTATTATTATTATTATTATTATTATTATTGTTGTTGTTGTTGTTGTTGTATCCGCACTTCTTTTGTTTATTTCTTTTCTCTTCATTTTACTTTTTTTTTATATATGTCTCAGGGCGAATTAAATAATTTATCTTATTCTCATTCTTCTTCTTCTTCTTCTTTTTCTTTTTCTTCTTCTTCTACTTCTTATCATTCTTCTTCTTACTTCTTCCTCTCTCGTCTTCTTCTCATTCTCCTTTCCTTTCTATTTATTATATGTAGGCCTATGCCATTTTCTTTATATGCCTCAAGGTGAATCAAACCACTACTCTTCTTATTTCTTATTCATATTATGCTTATTCTTATTTTTATTATTATTACTTGCCATTATCATCCTTTCAGCTTCCGTACACCTGGCCCAAAACACCTGCTCACTCGCTCCCTCCCGCTCACCTGTCTCAAGGCTCAGGTGAAGAAGACTCAATCTGAAGCACCTCAATGTAGCGTTATTAGAAGGTAAGGGAGTGATTCTACTTTCTCTGTCTTTTCTTTTCACATATACTACTTTTTCTGTTGCCTTATTTTAATTCTTGTCACTAATTCATCAGTTTTTATGTAGTTATTCGTATAGTTTACCGTTTGATAATAGTTTTCTTTTTGTTTTGACTTGTTTAGCCTATTACTGTAGTTTCCCTTTTATTCTCATATCTTATTTATTGCTGTTGTTTTTCATTTATTTATCTTGTTTTATTACTTCTTCCTCGTGTTGTTTTATTATGGTGGTATAGATTTATTACGCCATTTATTACCGGCCACGTTATAAGCGAGATTGTATACATTAGATTTTCTTCCTTCAGTCTCTTTCGTTCATTCATTCATAACCTTCCCTTCCCTTCCCTTCCCCTCCATTCCCTTCCCTTCCTTTCCTTTCCCATCCCTTTTCTTCCTTTCCCTCCCCTTCCTTTTCTTCTCTTTCCCTTCCCTTCCCTTCCCTTTCTTCCCCCTCCCTTCCCTTCCCCTTCCCCTCTCCTCCCTTCACTCCCCTTCCCTTCGTTTCCCATGCAGTCCTCCCTTTTCCTTAATCCTACCTTTCCCCTCCCTTTCCTTCCCTTCCCTTCCCTTCCCCTTCCCTTCATCTCCTTCCCTTTCCATTTCTTTACCCCCTTTTCCCTTCAATCAACGTCCTTCTTTCTTCCCTTCTTCCTCTCTCTCCTTTCATCCCTTCCCCTTCCCTTCCATCCTCTTTCACTTCTGTACCATTCCTCCTTTCCCTTCCTTTCCTCTTTCCCCTTTCCTCTTTATACCCCTTCACCTCTGTACCATTCCTCCTCTTGCCCTATTTCTCCGCCTTTCCCCCCTTCCCTTTCTGCTTAACCTTCTCCCTTCCTTCTCCTTCACTCCTGTACTATCCCTCCCTCTCCTTAATCCTGCTTAACCTTTCCCCTTCCTCTCTCCCTCTCCTTCAGAATATCCCTCCCCCTTCTCTCCCTTCCGCCCTCCTTTTCTCTCCTGCTTAATATCTCCCCATCTTTTCCCCTCCTTCAGAATATCCCCCTCCCCCCTCTTCTCCTTTGCCCCTCTCCGTCTCTCCCTCAATCCTTCTCTCTTTCTCCCTCTGCTTAACCTCCTTTCTCTCCCCCTTCCTCTAACATATCCCTCCCCTTTTTCTCCTTCTTTCCCCTTGCCCCCTCCTGCTTAACCTCCCCCTTCCCTCTCCCCCTCCTTAAGCATATGCCTCCCCCCCCCTTCACCGCTAACTGATGTTCCCTTATTAAAGTCCCACTGTAGCTATCAGGCAGTTCAGGCGGGCTTAACGGAGCCTCTAAATTCCGATTACGGGAGCGCGCGGGTAAACTCCGGCTGGCGGCAAGGTTGATTACAGACGTGAGAGGGAGGGAGAGTGGGAAGGAAGGGGGTTGGAGAGAGAGAGAGAGAGAGAGAGAGAGAGAGAGAGAGAGAGAGAGAGAGAGAGAGAGAGAGAGAGAGAGAGAGAGAGATTTGACAAACTATTTTTTTTTAAGATATTACTAGAAGCGTGTTGGAGAGTGCAAAATAACCATGAACTTTAGCGAAATTCATGAGCCGTCCCGTCATATGAATAACACACACACACACACACACACACACACACACACACACACACACACACACACACACACACACACACACACGCACACACACACACTAGTTAACTACCTAACTACTGAAATATCCGTCTCTCTCTCTCTCTCTCTCTCTCTCTCTCTCTCTTCTGGTAGTTTGTTGTTAAATTCGCACTCAGCCTTCAAAACCGTGTGTGTGTGTGTGTGTGTGTGTGTGTGTGTGTGTGTGTGTGTGTGATTAAGGTGGAGATGAGATTAACCTGTCGAGGGCAATTTGTCAACAAACTTAATCGCTATAACCATCTTGTATTAAGCCTAGTCTCTCTCTCTCTCTCTCTCTCTCTCTCTCTCTCTCTCTCTCTCTCTCTCTCTCTCTCTCTCTCTCTCTCTCTCTCTCTCTCTCTCTCTCTCTCTCTCTCTCCATCTTCGTTCTATCATCTTTCTCTCTCTCTCTCTCTCTCTCTCTCTCTCTCTCTCTCTCTCTCTCTCTCTCTCTCTCTCTCTCTCTCTCTCTCTCTCTCTCTCTCTCTCTCTCCATCCACTTCGTTCTTATTTTCTTCCTTCTTTCCTCTTTTTTTGCACTTTCATCTTTCTTACCGTCTCTCTCTCTCTCTCTCTCTCTCTCTCTCTCTCTCTCTCTCTCTCTCAATACCCCCGGCCTTCGCTTCGTCACGTTCCTGGTTCTGTCAAATAAAAGCCACCATGAGGAATCGCTTCTTTGTGGTCACGAGCATTGTTGGCAGCGTCACCTTCTGCAGCTGATTGTCGCGGCTTCGGTATGTTGTGTTACGATGACCCCCACCAGCACCCGAGACACAGAAGTTCTCTCTCACCTCTCTCTCTCGTATCTTAGGTCCATATCATCAAGCCCTTCGGAGCCTTAGTACATACGTCTGTTTTGAAAAGGCTCCCGTGGAAGTTGTCGGGGCTTCCTATGGGTGGTTTCCTGAGCCTGGTGGTAGTTTTGCAAGGCTTCCGCGCTCTGAACGGAAAAACAACCGCTCATGGCAATAGTCGTAATAAGACCCCGAAGCGTGTGATAATACCATTCTTATAGTCTGTGTTACGTTGACCACCGCCTCAGACACAGTTCTCTCATATCTTAGCTTGTTACGATGACCACCTTGAGCTTATACGTTCTCTCTCACCTTTCTCTCGGATCTGTGTCTGTCAGGATCACGACAACCACCGCCTGAGACACAAGCTCTCTCTCACCTCTCTCTCACATCCTTCCCAGTAGTAGGTAATGGTGACAGTGACGGGACCAAAATAATTCGCAAGCATGATCAAGAATTTGCAGCCAAAAAAAAATGACGTCGAAAAATTTTTGACGTCGAAAAATTTTTGTACGTCGAATTTCCCGGCCGGCCGTGCGGCCAGTCAGCCGGACGGCCAGCCAGCCGCGCGGGCAGCCAGCCGCCCCCCACTACCCAACCGGGGAGTGGTCACAAACCTACCCAAAAGTGACCATTCCCCCCCCCCCCCCCACCCACCCCACCCCAAACACCCACCACCTTCCACGCCATCGTGTCTCCCCGGAGGCCTGAGCGTCACCCTCCTGCCGGGGGATCGGTCCTTTCACACTGTGCCGGGGCGTCACCCTCCTGCCGGGGGATCGGTCCTTTCGCGCCGTGCCGGGGCGTCGCCCTCCTGCCGGGGATCGGTTAGCGCGAGCGGTGACGTGTTCGGGGGATCGGTTAGGGGCGTCCTTTCGCGCCCTCCTGCCGGGGATCGGTTAGCGCGAGCGGTGCCTTGTTCAGGGGATCGGTTAGGGGCGTCCTTTCGCGCCGTGCCGGGGCGTCACCCTCCTGCCGGGGGATCGGTCCTTTCGCACCGTGCCGGGGCGTCGCCCTCCTGCCGGGGGATCGGTCCTTTCGCGCCGTGCCGGGGCGTCCTTTCGCCCCAGTGCCGGGGGATCGGTCCTTTCGCACCGTGCCGGGGCGTCACCCTCCTGCCGGGGGATCGGTCCTTTCGCACCGTGCCGGGGCGTCACCCTCCTGCCGGGGGATCGGTCCTTTCGCACCGTGCCGGGGCGTCACCCTCCTGCCGGGGATCGGTTAGCGCGAGCGGTGCCTTGTTGGGCGGAGGCCTGTGGCTACCTTTCCCCCTCCCTCTCCCTCTCCCGCTATTGATTTTTTTTCCAGTTTGCCAGCATGTGTGTGCGTGTCCCCCCTCTATGCCCTACCGGTGACTTGATGGTCAGTCTGAGGGTACCACTACCCCTCCCTCTACCCGCTATTGATTTTTCAGTTTGCCAGCATAAGCGTGTGTGTGTGTGTGTGTGCGTGTGTTACTGTTGATTTTCATATTGACTGGAGTTATATCGATTGTCTTGGGGTAGGAACGGGAAAAGTAGATTTTATACATTTTTATTGAAATATAGTGGAAAAAAATGGTATGACAAGTTATTATATTACCTTAATCTAGTCTATTTTATTTGTTCTTTCTTAATCCAGGCTAATTTGTTCTTTCTTAATCCAGACTAAATACATGCTATGCCTACTAGTCTATTTTATTTGTTCTTTCTTAATCCAGGCTAATTTGTTCTTGCTTAATCCAGACTAAATACATGCTAAGCCTACTAGTCTATTTTATTTGTTCTTTCTTAATCCAGGCTAATTTGTTCTTTCTTAATCCAGACTAAATACATGCTAAGCCTACTAGTCTATTTTATTTGTTCTTTCTTAATCCAGGCTAATTTGTTCTTTCTTAATCCAGACTAAATACATGCTAAGCCTAAAAACTAAAAACACACAATCGCCATAAAAAAAAAGACATATTACAAACTCACACCGTACAGGCTCAAAGAAATACAATGGAAACCCACCATCCTACCCTTTTTTTTTTTTTCCCTCCCCCAAAATAAATCCTAATTGAAAGAGACATATTACAAACTTATGTCGTACATGCCCAAAGACAGCCCATAAAAGGATGACAACACGAGTACATATACAAATGAAGAAAAAAATACACAACACAAGCACATATATATAAAAAATAATACACACAGAGCGAGTACATATATAAAAAAAATTGTTAAGCACTAAATATAGGACTCTCATCAAGAACATTTATATAAAAAATAATACACACAGAGCGAGTACCGGTTAGGGGCGTCCTTTCGCACTGTGCCGGGGCGTCACCCTCCTGCCGGGTGGACTTAAGACTCGAGTTTTGGAGCACGACATGTGTGTTTGGGCGGGGAAAAAACTGGTGTGCATGCGGCTTGGTCCCCTACGCCTTTTCCGGCGTGCCCACGCCACCATGTCTCCCCCCTACCCCCTTCTATACCCACCCTTATGCGAGCGTCGGCTTGTTGGGCGGAGACCTGTGGCTACCATTCCCCCACCTCCCTCCTTGGGCGGAGGCCTGTGGCTACCATTCCCTACCTCCCTCCACCCAGGGAAATTTATTGAAGAAAAGTTGCTCATTTTATCACGAATGAGTCTGTGAAAAGTATAGTTTATAAACTTATAAGGAGAGAAAGAGAGAGAGGAGCGAGAACGGGGAAAAAAAAAAAAAAAAGTAGAACAGCGGAAGCAAGGCCTCGGCTTGGTGACCGAGTTATTTATTGCCTCCGAGCACCCGCCACCACGCCACGCCGTCTCTTTTCAGTCCATCTGCGACAATCGAAGCGAAGGGAGACACGAGCGTGAGTAAAGTGGTGTATATGCGTAACCGTTTCGTCTGTGAAAAAAAAGAGTGTGGGGAACGTGCGCTATCGGTGTGATTTAAGCTGCGTATACCTCCGATTTCCCACGACCGTATTTTATATATGAAAATTGGACGACAGTCAGTCAAACCGACCAAAAGGGTGTGCTACGCGCTGAGCATCGCCCTCCTGCCGGGATCGGTTAAGGGCGCCGTTCGCTCCGTGTTGGGGAGCCACCACTATCTTTCACGCTATGCCGGCGCGTGCCTCCCTCCAGCCACCATTGACGCCCCCCCGGTGAAGTATGGGTATGTGTTTGGGCTAGCGTGAGCGCTGCTTAGCCCCCGATCCCTCGCGAACGGCGGCGGCGGCGGCGGCTGAGGTTTGAAAAAGGGGTGTGTGGGGAGACGTCCGTGTGATTTGCGCATATTTTATATACACGCGCTTGAAAAAATCCGCATGAATTGTGTATATTTTATATAAATGAACTAAAAAAAAAAAATGGAAGATACCGGCGATAGTAAGGATAATTGTTTGAGTTTCAAAAAAGAGATAAATGAGGAGGTAGATAAACTCATGGACATTATTAACAGCAGTGGCGAAGGAGAGGAGGATATGGACGGTAATTGTTTGAGTTTCGATGAAGAGATAGATAAACTCATGGGCATTATTATCAACAGTGGCGAGGAGGAGGAGAAGGAGGAGGAGGAGGAGGAGGAGGAGGAGGAGGAGGAGGAGGAGGAGGAGGAGGAGGAGGAGGAGGAGGAGGAGGAGGATGAGGAGGAGGAGGACGAGGAGGAGGAGGAGGAGGAGGAGGAGGAGGAGGAGGAGGAGGAGGAGATGGATGATGATGTTTGCTTGAGTTTCGATGAAAAGAGAAAGGAGGAGCTAGATAAATTCTGACATTTATATCATCAGCGGCGGAGTATTGGACGGTGAGGAGGAGGAGGAGGAGGAGGAGGAGGATGAGGAGGAGGGCGAAGATTGTAGCGACAATGCTATTAATGATGATGATGATGATGATGATGATGATGATGACAGGGGGTTTGCCGCGCATACCCCTGTCAGAGAAAGGGCGGAGGGGGAAAAGAGGACCTGTCCAGCGGCAAGCAAAGATGAGGTCAGCCAACAACGCGGGGTGGAAGTGGGTGTCCCGCTGCCAGCGAGGAAGAGGAAGGAGCGTTGGTGACGGCAATATTGATAGCGACACACCACCCGCTGATGAAGATAATGTTGAGAGACAGCGCGCAGAAGTCATCAGAAGGAATACGCCTTTGATCGCGATTTACTTTATTTAGAGTTTAGTATACCTCCAGATGACGCTAGCGATCCACAGAGCTTTCTTAGAAACAACAGAGTAGAATTTATTCAAATATTACGTGATGAGATAGAAGCCATGGATCATCCTCCCAAAGTCAGGGCGTATGCTGAAATGCGAATCCAACTTGTGAGATTGGGCGAGGACGAGGATATTAGTCCGTTTTATATGGTTTTTCCATCAGAGCTCATTACCCAGGGCGAGGTACCGCGTTTTGTAGAAAACGTAGTCCAGTACATGGCGGAACGCTTGGAAAGACATTTGAATGAAGTAGAAGGCTCGGGTTTCATGATACTGGAAATTGACATGTTTAAAGTAATCTTCGTTAGACCAGGTCAGCTAGCGGCGATAGTCATACACGTCAATAAACCATTGGGCTTCCGGGAGCTCGCACCATTTTTAACCCTTCGGGCGAGGAGGGTTACTGTCTTGTGCAATGTCTCGCGGCTCACGCTCTTTTGGAAAAAGATCCTAAAATTCAGGACCTTCCTCGCAAAACAAAAACACTGAGACAATGCAAGAAATTAGTGACTGTGCCAGATATAGATTTCCCTCTAGCGTGGGAAGATATTGCGCTAATCGAGCGGATGAATAAGCTCTCCATTTATGTGTACGCAGTAGCCCCCATTGATGATGATGATGATGATGATGAGGAGGAGGAGGAGGAGGAGGAGGAGGAGGAGGAGGAGGAGGAGCGCCAAAGAATGCGTCGGAAGAGCGGAAATAGTTGGGGTGGGACTAGGCACGAGATTTATGTAACTAGCCAAACTGTGAACATTTTAGCCACTCTCCCTTACGGTGGGAGTAACAATTATTACTCAGTGCAAAGACCTCTGTATAAAAAGTTGGCGAAGAACGCTATAGATTCAGTGGCGGTAGTGGTGACGGATCAGTATGGACGAAAAATATACTTTGAAGAAAACCGCTCGGCCACGATCGTCTTGCACATTACACCCACCCACCCTCTCTTTTAAAATCAGTGGGCCAGCAAAAAAAACGCTCACTCATGGCGAGACTTTTGCCATGGAAGAGTGTTATGGGGAAGACCTTATCGATTTATTTCCCCGCGAGCGAGGAGGGAGGATATTTGTGGCCGGTGCGTCAGGATCTGGGAAGACACAGCTAGTGACGCGACTTGTGCGGAAATATTGTGACAAATTCTATCGAGTTCTTATTTGCGGTGCAACACATCATCCCATTCAAGACTTGCCAGAGCTGCAAAATAAAGTAATACTTAGTAAGGACATTATAGACCCAGAACAGGAAATTGATCTCTGTCAGAAAATAAATCTATGTTAGTAGTATATGACGATAACTTTTACGCTGCCAATGATGAAAGCGTCGCCAACGTTTTTATTAAAGGCAGACATCTTGGCCTTAGCTCCATACTCATTTCTCAGAACTTATTTATGCAGGGAAAGTATGCGCGAAGCATATCCCTCAATTGCACTCATTTCGTTTTGCTTAAACAAAGAGATCTTGGTCAAATTGAACTTCTAGGTCGTCAATTGTATGGTCGTGACAGAGCCCAGGCATTTCTCAGTATCTACAAGCGAGCTGTTGCGGGAAAACCATACGGCTATCTGCTGGCTGACGTCTGCATAACTACCCCGAGGTCCTATCACTGAGATCAAATATAGCGAACGACGGCTCCTGTGAGGTTGTGTACTCGTGGAGAGTGAGCGATATGCTAGCCCCATCCAAGACACGTCTTTTAAAGTCACTTTATGAAGACCCTCAAGTACCTGGAGGCTTAAGTGGAGTGAGGCCTTTATTTTTAGCAGCGAGAGCCATTGAACCCGACGTTTCTATGCGCGATGTTGAACAGTTTATGGAAGGTTGCAGAACACACACATTACATAAGATACAACCCCATAAGTTTGAGCGACGCGCTATTCTCAGTCCCAAACCGCGAGTTATCATAGCAGCAGATCTCGCGGACATGAAAGAATTGTCCCGCTTTAATGGAGGTCATAATTACATCTTAGTCTGCGTTGATGCATTTTCCAGGTACGCCAAAGCCCTGCCTCTTAAACGTAAAGATGCAAAATCGATGGTAATGGCAATGAAGACATTGCTAGAGGAAGACGCTGCTTTCAGTGGGGTCTCTAGGCTCTGTGTTGACCGAGGCAAAGAGTTCTATAATCGTCCACTTCAAACCTATTTGCAAAGTAAAGACATAAAAATGTACAGCGTTTACTCCCAAGAGATAAAAAGCAGCCTTGCTGAGCGATTTATCAGAACTCTGAAAGGTCGAATATATAGGTATATGACAGCTCACAATAAACTCGAGTATATTTCCATCTTGCAGAAGGTACTGAGAGCTATAACCACGCCTCACGCACGTCTAGGAAAAAACCCAGCCGAAGTACATGCCATGAAGGACCCGCGAGGAATCATTCGTCAGTTTAAGAAAATGCATAATTATAAAAACAGAGAAAAGCGTCAAGGTAAAGCCAGTCGTGTGCTGAACATCGGGGACTACGTTCGACTCGTGGGCGCGGATAAAGCTTCTAAATTTAACTGAGGCTTTCATATCCAAAACACAGAAGAAATATTTAAAATTGCAAGCGTGGATTATCGACAGTCCCCATTGGGTTATACCTTGCAAGATTTATCCAATCAACCCATCCAAGGCTTGTTTTACAAAGAGGAGCTTATCAAAGTTCAGCTACCGGACGTTTTCCCCGTCAGCATAAAAAAATCGAGAGTGGTGAACGGTCGCAAACAATTTTTTGTATCTTGGTTGGGTTATGATCCGAGTCAAGACTGTTGGATAGACGCTCAAGATATTTCCTAATGACCTCGAATTCACCAACAAGAAGAAAAAAAAAAGCACCTCCCCTCGCCTTTGTTCACAAGGATCTTGTTTTGTTGTTGGCTAAACTCTCCCCCGACAAGCGGACAAAAGTAATTGCAGTGTTGAACTAGAAACAGATAGATTGCTTGTCAGAAGTGTTTCTAAATTTCCTAAAAACTAATCTTACGCGAAATACAAAGATTGTGAAATCCCTGAACAAATATAAAAAACACATAAGGAAACTCGCCAACAACTAAAAAAAAAATACTGCGAACACAGCGGGGCGGTGCTATACTCTCTGTGCTGTTACCTCTGGCAGCTAGTGTCATAACTGGTCTTTTAACAAAATGAAGGAATATTGTCTCATCCCGAAATCAACAGCAGAACAATTTTTACTCAAGTCTTCTACGGGGAGCCGTAACATAAAACGAAACAGAAAGACGGACGAGGAAAAAAAAGAAAAGAGAGTGCGGAAACCGTTGTCGGGTTCGACGGTCAAGGCGTCAACTGCATTAAAAAATATAAAGAGACGCGCGCTGCAAGATGTATTAACCCCAAACAACCACCCGCCATCTATAGCGGCCATAGGTCCTCGCACGACGTTCCCCACCAATACTATCGATTCGAAACCCGCCATAGATAACAGGATTGATGTTAGAATGAAAGCAGCTCAAAGGGATTATGCCAAAGCTTTCTTAGCTCTCATGAAACATACTCCAGGAATTACATGGGATACAAACGGAAATCTTTTGAGCCCCATTAATAATTTTAACGTCATTGATATATTGCAAACCTTAAGTGACGTCAACAGCAAATTAGGCTTCAAAGCTGATGATATACCATTTATTAAAATGCTTTTCCACAACACAAACTTAGATCCCTCATTTATACGCAATAATAAGGCAAGGAAGCAACTGTTTGGAGGAGGAGGTGGGGGAGGAAGGAGAAGTGCCCCAATTCGGGCAAAGCCACGCCCCACGCCTTCTTTCTCCGCCCCCGCGCGGATGCCGGGTATGACGTGGGAGAATTATCGCGTATAAAAAGGATTTTGTTTTGGGGTGGGATATAGGCACTTGTGACCTCGCGGACAGGGAGACACTAACCGTGAGTAAGAGCGAGAATTAATATATATTATTTCTATAAACATGTCAGATTATCCCATCATTCCTGTGAAGGGGCGAATGACCGATCGCCAGTTCATTGACGACAGTGTGTGTTTAGTAGCCACCATCAACGCCAGCAGTTTTAAACTTAGCGGTATAGCCAAGGACTTGGCTGAAGTGTATGGCTATGCTAATCTCTTTGAAAATCGGAAACAACTTTATAATTTGAACAGAGTCGTTTGGAGTGACAGACCGAATGTGGGGTCGCTGGTAGTGAAGGAACCACCCACGGAATCAAATTATCCCATTGTGGTGGGTATGGTGACTCAATTTTGTCAGGGTGAATCTGTAGAATATAATGACGTGTCAAGATATTTTATTGAAACCAGCAGAGATATGCATTATGTGAACGGTTTAATGTCGGACACCAAGCAAAGCAGACGCGATAATTTTAAATGTTGCCTCAATGAGCTTGGTGATTATGTAAAGCAGAAAAAAAACATTCGAAAAGTCATTTTTCCTACCGGCGTAGGACGAAGGGGAAAGATGGATCATGAATGGAACGTGGCCTACTTGAACGAGTTAAGATCTTTTGCCCACCAACTAGATTTGAATAACGTTTAGGTAATGCTCTTGGGGCAGGAAGAGGGGACGAAGAATCTCCCCGCGAAAGCCTCAACTGCCGGGGATGGGCGACAGACACAAACCACTGTGTAGCTATAAAAATGACGCTTTATATTTTTTTTAACTAGTGGTCATGCAGTCATCGTCGCGAACAGTGTTTCTTCCGCCTACGGAGGGTGAATTTTCAAGTCTTTTGAGTAGCTTTCCACATCAGGTGGGGGGTGGTTTTGACAATATTCGAACTGTGCATTTCGCCCATCCTGCAAGACTACATCAAAGAGGTGGCGGTATTTTTAGTACGCTCGCAAACCTAGCCAAGAGTGTAATGCCCTTTCTATTCAGAACCGTTAAGCCCTCAGCGCTTAAGTTTACTCAAGATGTTATCCAGGATGTGAGCAGTGGACAAAGAAGTGTGAGAGGCGCTTTAAAGAAAAGAGGTATTGAAGCCTTAAGTGACGTAGGTGCTAGAATTATTAAAGGAGGAAAAAAAAGAAGAGTTACTTCGCGAAACAAGAAGAAGAAAAAAAAAATTAATAAAAGGAAAAGTGGTTGCGAGAGAAAGAACAGCGATGTGTTTGATATAATTTAGTAATGTGGAGGTGCGGTGGACACTCATGAAAAAAAAAAAAAAGGGGAAGGAGGGAACATTCTGACCCGCGCGCGCGTGGGCTTGCCATTTTTTTTAGCGAGTGGTCTCTTATCAAGTTAACACGTCGCCCGCTCCCGCGACCAGTGTCTCCATTAGTATATAGCGGGCGACGAAAGCGACAACAGCATGGCCTCCGCCGCTCCCTCCGTTCCGATTTCTGATTATGCGCTCAGTGTGGTTGACGAATTCCTTAGAATCAACAGACAACGCCAGGTTGAGAGCTCTATTGCGTCTAAAACTCTTGTCGACATTTTACCTGTAAATTTGTCCAGCCACGCCCGGTTAAAAGATAAGTACCTAGAGTTCCGCGTGCCGGGGGTGAAGGGGGCATTTATCGATCTTGCTAAATTAATTCTTGAGTTGAAATTAAGTGTCACTCAAGCTGATGGACAAACAAAAGTCGAGGAGGCTGTCAATGTCGAATTCTGCAATGGCACTGCTAATACCATGTTCAAATCAATTCAGGTGTATGTAGGCGATCAAATGGTTGAAAGTAACCCATACTTTAATTACTGGTCATTCCTAAAAATGCTCACCACCTTCTCCACGTTAAAACTCAAATCATTCGGAGAAATAGGAAACCTCCTCAAAGATAACAGGTCGGTTGGAGCAGGCGTAGCCGAAACCTATGACGCCGCATACTTCACTAGCCTTGGGAGCAAATACAAGAGACATTTAAAAGATATCAAAGATCACGGTCTTCATCTCACCTTCCCATTAATGTCGGACATTACTTCTTGTGATCAGTATTTATGCGACGACATCCCATTGAGAATAAGGCTTGAGTTAGCTAACGAAGCTTGGTATTTGAACACTGACGGCGATGGGAGTGCTGTGCGTGCCCATATTGATTTTGCTAAACTTTGGGTCACCAGACTCCAACCCTATCCGTCAGCATTGCTTGCATTAAATAAAGAATTAGAGACAGGAAAAATAACGCGTACAATATTTAACAAGACGTTATATAAATCTCTGGTTCTCGGCAAACAGCAGACAAGTATTGTCTGTGACCAACCGTGGGGAAATGTCATTCCAGAGCGTTTATATATCGTTATGGCTGACATGAGGGCCTTTTCGGGTGTATATAATAAAATGGCTTGTATTTCAAGAATGCTGATTTGTCTGAACTAACAGTCTCTGTCAATGGTATGAATATGTATAAAAATACGGTTTCTTTTCCCCACGAGTGTACGCGAGTCTATTATGATATTTTAGATAGTTTAGGAGTAGAAAATGACACTTTGCTTGATTACGATAGCTTTAAGAAAGGAAGGACAGTGTTTGTTTTAGTTTGTTACTGAAGACATACGAGGCACAGTGCCTCTTGAACACAGTGGAAACTTACGCATAAGTCTTCAGCTTAAAAAGGCTTGGATGAAAATTTAGTAATTATCTGTTTTGGGGATACAAAGGTGTTGTCAATCAACTCGAGAGGATCGTGTCTTGAGACACTAGAGAATAATGAATAATCAACAAATTATGAAAGCTCTACAAGGAAAACTTTATCACAATAATATATATTTCTTAGGCTGTCTTCCCGCTGACGATGTAGCGAAATTAAATCTAAGGAGTGAGTCAGACAAGCCCATTGTCTTTATTGCTAATGTGTTAGGCGCATCGCAAGCTTTGAAAATGGGTCACTGGGTGGTGTTCTATGTTAGTGATAAGTGTATATATTTCTTCGACACATACGCCCTGACCCCATCATTATATTCTAAGTACTTTCGAAGTTTCTTAAATACGCATAAAGATTATACTGTTTTTAAACTTTCAGCACGATTAAAGTAGGAACAAACTCTGGTGGGTGGCGTGTATTGAATTCAATTCGTATACTTATGTAATAAACTAGGCTTAGAGAGGACTAGTCAGTTTCTGAAAGATAATTATGATTTAGGAAATTTTTGAAGAATGACAGAAAGGTGTTAACATATGCTTATAGAATGTTTAAAATGCCCCATGTATAAAAAACATTTTGTCAATCTAGTCAAGGACTGACTTACAAGCATTGTATTTCTAAGATATGTGGCTAACTTATTAAATGCTACAATGTGTGTGTGTGTAAAAAATGTAGAGCAGTAGCATGTAGCTTATTCATTTATGGCGTGTGTGTGCAATTATATGTAGTTATTAAGAACAGGATTTTTTTTTTTTTCGTGCGATGTGACCGGGTGGGGGGGAGTTTGTTAACGATTTCCTATGTGTAACAAATGTAGAGAAGTAGTATATAGCTTATTCATTTATGGCGTGTGTGTGTAGTTATATGTAGTTATTAAGAACAGGATTCTGTTTTTTTTTTTCGTGCGACGTGACCGGGTGGGTGTGAGTTTGTTCACGCTTTCCTATTGTTCGGATGAAGAATGGCTTGTGGTTTTGGGCATGTGCGCGCGTGTTTGCATACATGTGTGGGCGTGTCCCCTATAACCTGGGGTAGCCTCGGAAGAAGAAAAGGCTTGTGGTAGTGTGCGCATATGCCCCAAATAACCCCGGGTAGCTTAGTCAGTCCCCTAACGTTGCGAGAGGAGCGTCATGGAGGAAGTCTTCGCCGTCATGAACTTACAACAACAACAACAACAACAACAACAGCCCCACGCTGCCGCTGCAACTCTTCATGCTGACGATGTTGACGATCAGATAATGGGTCAAGCCGCATTAGAAGTTGAAGCCATGGATAACACATCCCAAGCTGAAGCCGTGGATAACACATCACATCCCAGAAACGGAGGTGAGATATCCGCCTCTTGTATTTTTTTTTTTCTGCGCGCACAAGCGCTGGTGTGTGTATTTCTTATTCGTTGTGTTTAAAAAAATATATATATATTTCTTGTCATTTCAGCGGATGTTGGTGGTGGTGAGGTGGGGGATGTTCCAGAAACTCCCAAGTCTACCGGTGAACATATCACGGGCGAGTCATTGGGCAACAACAACCGCGGCGCGTTGGGAGGTGTCGGTAAAATGGGGCGGCGTGTGCTGAGGGAAGGATGTGATACCTCCATTACCAGTGTCTCATCTGAAGAACGACCCACCGGACAGCGTAACGCATAGTAAGTATTTTTTTATTCTTACAAAAGAGAGAGAGAGAGAGAGAGAGAGAGAGAGAGAGAGAGAGAGAGAGAGAGAGAGAGAGAGAGAGAGAGAGAGAGAGAGAGAGAGATTGATTTTTTTTTGTCTAATAATGTTTCTCTATCTTTTCATAAGTCCACGGCAACAACAACAGACACGCTTCGGTGATGGTGTGTCTTGACTCTCCGTCGGGCGCTGAATCGCGAGAGCGGCGGCGAAGTCGTCTGCAGCAAAAAGATCATGAAATGCGTCAATCACGACTGGAAAAAAATGCAGCATATGGCGGAAGTGTTGCGGCCGCGCCCACTTCTGATTTTGACATACCCCGCTTGACCTTTATTGGAAGTCTCATAGCCGGGTGGCGTGGTGGGGAAGTTACTAAAATCCATTATGGATTTTATGAGTGGAAGCGAATAAAATTCACTAATGTCTTGGAAGTTAGAGATGCATATGGTGGCCGAATCTGTGAGAGTCCTATATTTAGTGCTTAACAATCTTTTTATATATGTACTCGCTCTGTGTGTATTATTTTTTATATATATGTACTTGTGTTGTGTATTTTTTTTCTTCATTTGTATATGTACTCGTGTTGTCATCCTTTTATGGGCTGTCTTTGGGCATGTACGACATAAGTTTGTAATATGTCTCTTTCAATTAGGATTTATTTTGGGGGAGGGAAAAAAAAAAGGGTAGGATGGGTGGGTTTCCATTGTATTTCTTTGAGCCTGTACGGTGTGAGTTTGTAATATGTCTTTTTTTTTTATGGCGATTGTGTGTTTTTGTTTTTAGGCTTAGCATGTATTTAGTCTGGATTAAGAAAGAACAAATTAGCCTGGATTAAGAAAGAACAAATAAAATAGACTAGATTAAGGTAATATAATAACTTGTCATACCATTTTTTTCCACTATATTTCAATAAAAATGTATAAAATCTACTTTTCCCGTTCCTACCCCTCACTGAAAAGACAATCGATATAACTCCAGTCAATATGAAAATCAACAGTAACACACGCACACACACACACACGCATATGCTGGCAAACTGAAAAATCAATAGCGGGTAGAGGGAGAGGGAGGGGTAGTGGTACCCTCAGACTGACCATCAAGTCACCGCTCGCGAGGGGTAGGGCATAGAGGGGGACACGCACACACATGCTGGCAAACTGGAAAAAAAATCAATAGCGGGAGAGGGAGAGGGAGGGGGAAAGGTAGCCACAGGCCTCCGCCCAACAAGTCACCGCTCGCGCTAACCGATCCCCGGCAGGAGGGTGACGCCCCGGCACGGTGCGAAAGGACCGATCCCCCGGCAGGAGGGTGACGCCCCGGCACGGTGCGAAAGGACGCCCCTAGCCGATCCCCCGGCACTGGGGCGAAAGGACGCCCCGGCACGGCGCGAAAGGACCGATCCCCCGGCAGGAGGGCGACGCCCCGGCACGGTGCGAAAGGACCGATCCCCCGGCAGGAGGGTGACGCCCCGGCACAGTGCGAAAGGACGCCCCTAACCGATCCCCTGAACAAGGCACCGCTCGCGCTAACCGATCCCCGGCAGGAGGGCGCGAAAGGACGCCCCTAACCGATCCCCCGAACAAGTCACCGCTCGCGCTAACCGATCCCCGGCAGGAGGGCGACGCCCCGGCACGGCGCGAAAGGACGCCCCTAACCAATCCCCGGCAGGAGGGTGACGCTCAGGCCTCCGGGGAGACACGATGGCGTGGAAGGTGGTGGGTGTTTGGGGTGGGGTGGGGGGGGAATGGTCACTTTTGGGTAGGTTTGTGACCACTCCCCGGTTGGGTAGTGGGGAGGTCCCCTCGGCGGCTGGCTGCCCGCGCGGCTGGCTGGCCGTCCGGCTGACTGGCCGCACGGCCGGCCGGGAAATTCGACGTACAAAAATTTTTCGACGTCATTTTTTTTTGGCTGCAAATTCTTGATCATGCTTGCGAATTATTTTGGTCCCGTCACTGTCACCATTACCTACTACTCTTCCCACTTAGCGAGTTTCATAAGAACATAAGAGCGTAAGGAATCTGCAAGAGGCCGGTTGGTCTGTACAAGGCAGCTCCTGTAAACCTAACCCCACCTTCTTTACCTTACCTTATCTTATCTTGAACATATATAGAGGAACATTACAAGAACATAAGAGCGTAAGTAAGGAATCTGCAAGAGGCCGGTTGGTCGGTACAAGGCAGCTCCTGTGAACCTAACCCCACCTTCTTTACCTTACCTTATCTTGAACATATATAGAGGAACATTACAAGAACACAAGAGCGTAAGTAAGGAATCTGCAAGAGGCCGGTTGGTCTGTACAAGGCAGCTCCTGTAAACCTAACCCCACCTTCCTTATCTTACCTTATCTTGAACATATATAGAGGAACATTACAAGAACATAAGAGCGTAAGTAAGGAATCTGCAGGAGGCCGGTTGGTCGGTACAAGGCAGCTCCTGTAAACCTAACCCCACCTTCTTTACCTTACCTTATCTTGAACATATATAGAGGAACATTACAAGAACATAAGAGCGTAAGTAAGAAGTCTGCAAGAGGCCGGTTGGTCTGTACAAGGCAGCTCCTGTAAACCTAACCCCACCTTCCTTACCTTACCTTATCTTGAACATATATAGAGGAACATTACAAGAACACAAGAGCGTAAGTAAGGAATCTGCAAGAGGCCGGTTGGTCGGTACAAGGCAGCTCCTGTAAACCTAACCCCACCTTCTTTACCTTACCTTATCTTGAACATATATAGAGGAACATTACAAGAACATAAGAGCGTACGTAAGAAGTCTGCAAGAGGCCAAAGAGGTTTGTCAAAGGCCATCATCACCATCACCTTCACAACCACCACCACTACCATCATCACTATTTCCTCTTCCTCTTTTTCCTCAAACCAAGACGAAGGATGAATTGAAGAAAACAAAATCTATAAGTCTTTTTCCATGTCACTGTCCTTCTCATCCCCTCCCTCCCTCGGCCCCCCCTTCCTCCTCTCCCTCCCCCTCTTCCCCTCCCTAACCCCCCTCCCTCCCCCCCCCCCTTCCTCGCCCCCCATCCTCCTCTTCCTCCTTCTCCTCCCTCCCCCCCACACACGAACCCCCGCCAGGCGTCCTCGATCCCTCTCTCGTGCTCTGAGGAAGGAAGGAAGGAAGGAGGAGGAATAACCAAATGAATGAAGAGATAAAGTAGAGAGGAAAAAAAAGTAATCCTTGAATTTATAGACGGAAGGTTCATTGCTCTATGGTCTGACTTCTTCTTGTTCTTCTTTTTCTTCTTCTTTTTCTTTTTATTATTATTATTATTATTATTATTATTATTATTATTATTATTATTATTATTATTATTATTATTATTGATTCCCATTCCCATTAGACATTCCCATTACCTTACCTTCCCTTTTTTTTTTCTTTACTCTTTAAGTCCCATATTTAACTCTTTCTTTCTTTCTTTCTTTTTCTTTCTTTCTTTCGTTCTTTCGTTCTCTTTGTTTGTTTGTTTGATTCTCTCTCTCCCTCTTCCTCCCTCTCCTTTTCCTCCTCCTCCTCCTCCTCCTCACTCTCTCCCTTCGTTATCAAATTCACCTCTACACAATAATTACCATCATATCTATATTAGGTCAGACATCGCATTAGTCCTTCTCTCATTAGCATATTTAAACGTGTCGTAATTATTTTCTTAAGTCACCCCCATTACGACATCTTCTATCATTACTCTGAGCTAAACATGTAATTATCTTTTCTTTTTTTCCTCTTTTTCCATTAGGCATTTCCATTAGGACGCGTGTTATCTTTTTTGCTGTTCTGTGTTTTTATGAAAGAATGTAATTATGTGTTTCTGTATGCAAATTATGGTGGAGGCAGGGAGGAGGAGGAGGAGGGGGGGAGGAGGAAAAGGAGGAGGAGGAAAAAAATGGTTGAAGAAAGTAATGGGTTTGCCGGAATAACAAAGGAAAGGAGGGAAGAGGAAGAGAGAGAAGAGGAGGAAGAGAAGAAGGAAGAGAAAGGAAGATGAGAATGAGAGAAAATAAAAAAAAGGAAAGGATCTGAATAGGAAGGATAAGGATAAGAAGAAGGAAGAGGAGAACAGAGGAAGAGAAAGAGAGAGAAAAAGGAAGAGAAAGGAAGAGGATGAGAGAAAATAAAAAAAGGAAAGGGTATAGATAGGAAGGATTAGGATAAGAAGATAGAGGAGAACAGAGGAAGAGGAAGAGAGAGAAGAGAAGGAAGAGAAAGGAGGAGAGAAAGAAAAAGTAAAAAGAAAGGAGTATGTAGAATATAAGAGAGAAAGAGAAAGAAAGAAAGAAAGAAAGAGAATGGGAAGGAAGGAAGGTAGGAGAAGAGGAATAAAAAGAAAATGTAAAAAAAAAGAAAGGCATGCAGAATAAAGGAGGAGAGAGAGGAAAGAAAGAAAGAAAGAAAGAAAGAAAGAAAGAAAGAGATGGAAGGAAGGAAGGAGGGCAGAAAAGGCGTTTGGAAAAAAAAGTTAAAGAAAAAAAACGTAATGAAGGAGAGAGAGAGAGAGAAAAGAAAGAAAGGAGAGAGGGAGGGAGGCGAAGAAGAGAGGAAGAAAGGAAGGGAGGGAGATAAAAAAAGAACAAAAAAAAAAGATGGGAGGAAATGACACGAGAGAGGGAATGAAGGAAGGAAAGTGAGGGAGAGAAGGAGAGAGAATATGATTTATGAAGAGGAGGAGGAGGAGGAGGAGGGAGAGGGAGAGACAAGGAGGGAGGGAGGAGAAGGAAATATCTATGGTGAAAGTGGAGGGAGGAACTGGGACAAGGGAGGGAAAAGGGAGGAAGGGAGAGAGAGAGGGAGGGAGGGAAAGGATAGGCAAGGAGAGTGTGCAATGGAGATAAGAAAGAAGGGAGGGAGAAATGGAGGGAAAAAAGGGAGGAAAGGGAGAAGGGGATGAGGAAATGATCTTTTAAGGGAGAGAAGAAAAAAAAATTAGGTTATGAAGAGAATGGGAAAATGAGGAAGAAGGGAAGAAGAGAAGGAAAAAGGGAAGGAAGGAAAAATTGAAGGAAGGAAGGAAGAAGAGAAGGAAGGAAGGAAAACAGACAAGCAAGATAGAGTAAAAGAGGAGGAGGAGGAGGAAAGGAAGGAAAGAAATTAAGGAAAAAGAAAGAGAGGAAGAAAATGAAGGAAAATGAGAGAGAGAGAGAGAGAGAGAGAGAGAGAGAGAGAGAGAGAGAGAGAGAGAGAGTACTGTGCAAGACGAGGGAGAGGAAGGGTGGGAGTGAAACAAGAGAACTAGGGAGAGGGGAGAGAGAGGGAGAGGGAGAGAGAGAGGAGGAAGATTAACACACGCGAGAAAGATGAAGGGAGAGTGTGTAAGGTAAGAGAGAGAGAGAGAGAGAGAGAGAGAGAGAGAGAGAGAGAGAGAGAGAGAGAGAGAGAGAGAGAGAGAGAGAGAGAGAGAGAGAGAGAGAGAGAGAGAGAGAGAGAGAGAGAGAGAGAGAGAGAGAGAGAGAGTGCAAATGAGAGACCACTAGGCAACCGTAACTTGAGAATGTGTTAATAATATACTCACACAAGGTAATGTTAATTCTATGTGGTGTTTATAAATATTAGGGTCCAGATAAATAAGGTATGTACTGAAATACGGCAATAGAAAGAAAAATAGTATGTCCTTTGCGTTTTAGAGAACAGTTTAATTAGACGAGAACTATACTTGTCCCGCTATACCAAAGGACAAAATACTCCTAGGAAAAAAAGGAACTAAGACGAACTTCCCATAGTTAATGTAAATGCAGAGAGGACAAAAAAAACAACAACTTATATATATTTTTCTATTTTCAAGCTTCAACATATATATTTTTTCTATTTTCAAGCTTCAACATATATATTTTTTCTATTTTCAAGCTTCAACATATATATTTTTTCTATTTTCAAGCTTCAACATATATATTTTTTCTATTTTCAAGCTTCAATACCATATTACACCATCATAATTATGGGTGTTTAATTTAAGCTCTCACTTATAAATGTTTGGTTAAGTTTAAAAAGTAAGGAATAACTCACATCTACATTTTTACTTTTTATTTTTTTATATTTTTACTTTACATCTACATTTTATCTACATCTTCTTTTGCGTTCAGCCTATTGCACCGGCAGGCTTTCTAGGTAGAGGGTCCCGGTAGATGGCCCCAGCTCATTATGGCGCAGACAAATGTTTATAGTGGCGCCTCCTTGCTTGGCTCATGCTGCCCACCCAAGCTCATAGTTGATCCTCCTTTTAGAGAGAATCTGGACCCGCTGCCTCCCCGAACAAGCGTGACGTGAGATTGGTATGAGGGAAGGGAAGAGAAATGGAACAGGAGGGAAGGGAAAGGAAGGAAAGGGAAGGGGAAAAGAGAGAAAGGAAGGGAAGGGGAGAGGGGGAGAGGGAAGGGAAGATAAATGGAACAGGAGGGAAGGGTAGGGAAGGGAAGGAAAGGGAAGGGGAAAAGAGAGAGAGAGAAAGGGAAGGGGAGAGGGGAGATAAGGTAGGAAGGAAGGGAAGGGTAGGAGATGGGAAGAGAAGAGAAGGAGAGATGGAGAGGGAAGGGAAGGGAAAGAAATGAGAAGAGGGGAGGAGGAGAGGAAAAGATGGAGAAAGCAAGGGAAGGGAAGAGAAGGTAAGAGAAGGAAAGGAAATGGAAGAGAAAAGAAGCAAAGGAAAAGAAAGGGAAGGGAAGGAGGAGACGAAGAAGGGAGGAGATTAGGAGGTTAGGGACGAGAAGAGGAGGTTAGGAAAAGGAAGGATTGTAAGAAGAGGAAGAGGAAGATAGAAAAAAGGAAAAGGAAGATAAGGAGATGAAGAATGAAGGAGATGAGGAGGTTAGGGAGGAGAAGAGGAGGTTAGGAAAAGGAAGAATTGTAAGAAGAAGAGAAAGAGGAAGATAAGAAAAAGGAAAGGAAAGAGAACATAAGGGAAGGAGATGAAGAAGGGAGGAGATTAGGAGGTTAGGGAGGGGAAGAAGAAGAAGAGGAAGAGGAATAAAGAGAAAGGAGGACAAAGAGGAAACAGTGGAAGAAGATGAAGAGGGGAAGAGGAAAAGGAAGAAAAGAGGAGTTAAGGAGAAGAGGAAGAGGAAAACAAGGAAGATACAGAAGGGTGTAAGGAAGAGGAGTGAAGAGGAGGTCAGGAAGAGGAAGAATGTTAAGGAGAAGAGGAAGAGAGAGAGATAACGAAGGGGAGGTGGGAAGGGAAGGGAGGAGGGAGAGAACACGGGAAGGGGGGGATGGGGGGGGTGGGGGGGAGGGGGGGGGTGAGCGGTCAACATCCCTGGCGTCACAAAATTCCTGGCATACTCTCTTCTTGACCCCTCGCTTGACCCTCCGGTGATCACGTGACACCCGGGGCCAAGAGGGTCAGGTCAGCTCAGGTCAACCCCGGTATCAGGTGCCTCGTGGGGTGGGGGTGGGGGGGGGAGGAGGAGGAGGAGGAGGAGAAATAGGAAGATATATTTGCCGTACTTTTCTCTAATCTCTCTCTCTCTCTCTCTCTCTCTCTCTCTCTCTCTCTCTCTCTCAAATCCTCAAATTCTTGCTCTTGGGGTCATTGGGTCTAGAGAGAGCGAGAGGGAGAGAGAAAAAATGAGATGCTTCAGAAAGAGTGGGAAGAGGAGGAGGAGGAAGAAGAGGAGGAGGAGGAGGAGGAGGAGGAGGAGGAGGAGTGATATGGTGTGATGGAAAGTAAGAAGGAGGAGTAGGAGGAGGGAGGTAGAATGATGGGAAGAAGAGGAGGAGGAGGAGGAGGCGGAGGAGGAAGAGGAGGAGGAGGAAGACTGCTTTCCTCCAGCTCGTATCTCATTCCCAACTTGAGAGAGAGAGAGAGAGAGAGAGAGAGAGAGAGAGAGAGAGAGAGAGAGAGAGAGAGAGAGAGAGAGAGAGAGAGAGAGAGAGAGAGAGAGAGAGAGAGAGAGAGAGAGAGAGAGAGGCCTTATTTGCACT